>NC_091986.1:199159938-199397733 GCF_044704955.1 Pristiophorus japonicus
GGAGGGGATGACGGAGAAGGGGGAGGGGATGACGGAGAAGGGGGAGGGGATGACGGAGAAGGGGGAGGGGATGACGGAGAAGGGGGAGGGGATGACGGAGAAGGGGGAGGGGATGACGGAGAAGGGGGAGGGGATGACGGAGAAGGGGGAGAAGATGGGGGATGGGAAGCAGAAGGGGGGGGAAAGCAGAAGGGGGGGGGAAGCAGAAGGGGGGGGGAAGCAGAAGGGGGGGAAAGCAGAAGGGGGGGAAAGCAGAAGGGGGGGAAAGCAGAAGGGGGGGAAAGCAGAAGGGGGGGGAAGCAGAAGGGGGGGGAAGCAGAAGGGGGGGGAAAGCAGAAGGGGGGGAAAGCAGAAGGGGGGGAAAGCAGAAGGGGGGGAAAGCAGAAGGGGGGGAAAGCAGAAGGGGGGGAAAGCAGAAGGGGGGGAAAGCAGAAGGGGGGGAAAGCAGAAGGGGGGGAAAGCAGAAGGGGGGGAAAGCAGAAGGGGGGGAAAGCAGAAGGGGGGGAAAGCAGAAGGGGGGGAAAGCAGAAGGGGGGGAAAGCAGAAGGGGGGGAAAGCAGAAGGGGGGGAAAGCAGAAGGGGGGGAAAGCAGAAGGGGGGGAAAGCAGAAGGGGGGGAAAGCAGAAGGGGGGGAAAGCAGAAGGGGGGGAAAGCAGAAGGGGGGGAAAGCAGAAGGGGGGGAAAGCAGAAGGGGGGGAAAGCAGAAGGGGGGGAAAGCAGAAGGGGGGGAAAGCAGAAGGGGGGGAAAGCAGAAGGGGGGGAAAGCAGAAGGGGGGGAAAGCAGAAGGGGGGGAAAGCAGAAGGGGGGGAAAGCAGAAGGGGGGGAAAGCAGAAGGGGGGGGAAAGCAGAAGGGGGGGAAAGCAGAAGGGGGGGAAAGCAGAAGGGGGGGAAAGCAGAAGGGGGGGAAAGCAGAAGGGGGGGAAAGCAGAAGGGGGGGGAAAGCAGAAGGGGGGGGAAAGCAGAAGGGGGGGAAAGCAGAAGGGGGGGAAAGCAGAAGGGGGGGAAAGCAGAAGGGGGGGAAAGCAGAAGGGGGGGAAAGCAGAAGGGGGGGAAAGCAGAAGGGGGGGAAAGCAGAAGGGGGGGAAAGCAGAGGGGGGGGAAAGCAGAAGGGGGGGAAAGCAGAAGGGGGGGAAAGCAGAAGGGGGGGAAAGCAGAAGGGGGGGAAAGCAGAAGGGGGGGAAAGCAGAAGGGGGGGAAAGCAGAAGGGGGGGAAAGCAGAAGGGGGGGAAAGCAGAAGGGGGGGGAAAGCAGAAGGGGGGGGAAAGCAGAAGGGGGGGGAAAGCAGAAGGGGGGGAAAGCAGAAGGGGGGGAAAGCAGAAGGGGGGGAAAGCAGAAGGGGGGGAAAGCAGAAGGGGGGGAAAGCAGAAGGGGGGGAAAGCAGAAGGGGGGGAAAGCAGAAGGGGGGGAAAGCAGAAGGGGGGACAGCAGAAGGGGGGACAGCAGAAGGGGGGGAAAGCAGAAGGGGGGGAAAGCAGAAGGGGGGGAAAGCAGAAGGGGGGGAAAGCAGAAGGGGGGGAAAGCAGAAGGGGGGGAAAGCAGAAGGGGGGGAAAGCAGAAGGGGGGGAAAGCAGAAGGGGGGGAAAGCAGAAGGGGGGGAAAGCAGAAGGGGGGGAAAGCAGAAGGGGGGGAAAGCAGAAGGGGGGGAAAGCAGAAGGGGGGGAAAGCAGAAGGGGGGGAAAGCAGAAGGGGGGGAAAGCAGAAGGGGGGGAAAGCAGAAGGGGGGGAAAGCAGAAGGGGGGGAAAGCAGAAGGGGGGGAAAGCAGAAGGGGGGGGAAAGGAGAAGGGGGGGGAAAGGAGAAGGGGGGGGAAAAGGAGAAGGGGGGGGAAAAGGAGAAGGGGGGGGAAAAGGAGAAGGGGGGGGAAAAGGAGAAGGGGGGGGGGAAAGGAGAAGGGGGGGGGGAAAGGAGAAGGGGGGGGAAAGGAGAAGGGGGGGAAAGGAGAAGGGGGGGGAAAAGAGAAGGGGGGGGGAAAGGAGAAGGGGGAGGGAGGCTGAATGGGCTGGGCCGGAGGCTGAATGGGCTGGGCCCGAGACTTCGGGCAGGGCCAGTCCCCAGCACCAGATTTACAGGTAGGTGGCGTTGGGTCGGGTCGGGGGGAACGCGGGTCGGGGTGGGAGGGAGGTCGGTTCGGTTCGGGTGGGGGGTGGGAGGGAAAGGGAGGTCAGGTCCGGGGGCGGGAGTCGGGGCGGTGTCGGGTCCGGAGGCTGGGGGGTGGGTGGAGTCCGATCCGTCCGGAGGCAGGGGTGGGGAGTGGGAGTCGGGTCGGGTCGGGTCCGGGGGCGGGGGGGCGGGAGTCAGGTCGGTGTCGGGTCCGGTCCGGAGGCGGGAAGCGAGTCGGGTCGGGAGGAAGCAGGAGCTGCCCGTGTGAGGAGCCTTATTCACGCAGCCCCAGTGAGGCCAATCGGCCAGGGCTAGGGGCTGCGTGCTTCGGCCCCTCCCACACAGTTTTGGGCGCCTGGAGCCACTGCACATGCGCGCCCACTGTAGCGCGCATGTGCAGAAGTCCCAGCACTGTTTTCAGCGCAGGGACCTGTCTCCGCCCCCTATAGCTCCTGCTGCGCTGCGCCGAGGGCCAGAGGACCTGCAGGGAGCTGGAGAATCTGGAGGGTTTTTTTAGGCGCACTTTGTGGCGCGAAAAACGGGCGTCCAGGTCGGGACTGCGTCTTTCTAGGCGCGGCTCGAAACTTGGGCCCAAGGAGTCTCCCATTTAAGAGGGAAATGAGGAATGTCTTATCTCAGAGGGTCGTGAATCTTTTGAATTCTCTACCCGAGAGAGCTGTGGAAGCCGAGTCATTGAACTGATGTAGACAGATTCTTGAACTATGGGGAAGTCAAGGATTATGGACAACATGCAGGAAAGTGGAGTAGAGACCAAAATCAGATCAGCCATGATCTTACTGACTGGCGGAGCAGACTCGAAGGGCTGCCGTGTGGCCTACTCCTATTTCTTATGTTGTTAATGTAAATTGCAAGGTTAGAGAGTCTCGAGTTTTGCTCAATACTTTTTTGCAGGGATTAGAATGGAGATTTAAAATTTGCCTTTGGAAATTAAACAAGTTGAATCGAGCCTTTGACGAGGTAATTTGGTAGAATGGGCTCGAAGGAACTTTGTTGATTCATGCTTCCCTATTCTTATATATAACTTAGTATTTACAGCACAGAAACTGGCCATTCGGCCCAAAAGGTCCATACTGGTGTTTATAGACCACATGAGCCTCCTCCCACCTTTCTTCATCGAACTCTATCATATATTCTTCTATTCCTTTCTCCCTCATGTGTTTATCTAGCTTCCCCTTAAATGCTTCTATGCTATTCACCTCAATTATTCCAAGCGATAGCGAGTTCCACATTCTCACCACTCTGGGTAAAGATGTTTCTTCTGAATTCTCTATTGGATTTATTAGTGACCATCTTATCTTTATGCCTCCTAGTTCTGGTCATATATCTTTGCACAGATACCTTTTAGAAACAAAAAGACACATGAACCTACCGAGAGCTATCTTCAGGATAGCGCTGTGCAACTGCCTCTTGTAACCTGGCATTTAAAAATGACAAACGTTGCCAGGATTTCTTTTCCTTTACTTTATCAAAGATAGCCACATAAAAATCATACATGGTCTCTCCAGCCTCCAGTAGGAAGAAATTTCTCATAGCTTGAAGATATTCCACCAGTCTGAAGGGAAAAGCACAAAGAGATTTATTATACTTCAGTACTAGTGCTAGAGCTGTAGAAAAGGTTTGTTTGATTCAGGTGGATCTTAACGTGTTGGGAGACTGGGCTCAAGATAAGTGCAGTGTTATGCATGTGGGCAGGGCAAATGTTCAACATTCATAAACCCTCCAGGAAAAAGCATTAAAGATGATGAAGATAGAAAAAGCATTCTAGTGCATACATCCTTAAAGGTACACAAGCAATGCCGTGCAGCGATAGCTAGAACAAATAGGGTGTTGGGGTGTGTCCATAGGATAATTGAGTATAAGACGAGGCATATTGTTTTGTCCTTGTACAAGACCTTAGTGAGGCCACACTTGGAATACCGTGTCCCGTTTTGATCTCCTCACACGGTGGGTGATATTGAGATTCTGGAAAGGGTGCAGAAGAGGGCCACTCAACTAATTCCAAGTCTAAAGCATCTTGGTTATCAAGATAGGTTAAAAGAGTTGGAACTCTTTACCTTAGAGCAGCGTAGACTTAGGGGGGATATGACTGAGGTTTATAAGATAATGAAGGGAATAGACAGTGTTCCAGCTGACAGTTTATTACAATTTAAAAAGTTAGGCAGGACCAGGGGGCACAAATTTAAGTTGTATAAGGTTAGATCTTGGTTGGATGTCGGGAGAATAGTCGACCTTTGGAACAAGCTGCTCTCTAATGTAGTGGATGCAGACACTCTGAATTCCTTCAAGCAAAAGCTGGATTTATTTCTGGCTGCGGTGGAGATTACCTCTTACAGAAGGTAGATACTGCAGGGAATTGAATGGCCAGAGTGATTTCCTGGATGAGTTTCGATTGCCAAGATGGGTTGGAGAGGAATTTCCCAGATTTTTCTCCCCAAATTGGCCTGGGTATTTTAATCTGTTTTTTTTGCCTCTCCCAGGCGATTACATGGTTTCGGGTGGGATGGAGTGTACATGTTGTGATACACAAGGTATCGCAATCACCAGATGGTCTTTACCTGTCTGTCATTTTTTATATGTTTGTACTTAAAACATGTCGTCACCCAAAATTTCCCAAAAGAGAAAAGTGGGGTAATTCCAACAATTTTAAGCCAGTAAGTGCCAGTCTCATGCATGGACGTGGTGAGAGGGCATCATAGAACTTTAGCTGGCTGCATCTTCACAGCAGAGAAAAAATATTTAAAGGACAAAGCTCCTCAATTCTCTTATCTTCCAGCAACTGCTTCAAGAGCACCATCAGAGACCTAGCAATAGGCCATCTGCCTACCCTTTTGGCTGGGTAGCAAACAGTTCTAATTAGCAAATCTTTCCCTGAAAATAATCAATTCCGAATGCTAGCTAAAACTGGAGTTGCATCTCAAGTCCTTCAAATGGGAATTCAATATTGGTAGGTGAACCGCTATTATCCAATTTTCTTTTTCAGAAGGAGTACAACGAAGATTCAGCAGGCTGATTCCTGGGATGGGGTATTATCCTATGAGGTGAGATTGAGTAGACTAGGCCTATATTCTCTAGCTTTTAGAAGAATGAGAGGTGATCTCATTGAAACATACAAAATTCTTACAGGGCTTGACAAGGTAGATGCAGGGAGGATGTTTCCCCTGGCTGGGAAGTCTAGAACCAAGGGTCACAGTCTCAGGATAAGGGGTCAGCCATTTAGGACTGAGATGAGGGGAAACTTCGTCACTCAGAGGGTGGTGAATCTTTGGAATTGCCTACCCAAAAGACTGTGGAGGCTCAGTCTTTGAGTATATGCAAGACAGAGATTGATAGATTTTTGGATATTAAGGGAATCAAGGGATATGTGGATAGGTGCAGGAAAGTGGAGTTGAGGTTGACGATCAGCCATGATCTTATTGAATGGCGGAGCAGGCTTGACGAGCCAAATGGCCTACTCCTGCTCCTATTTCTTACGTTCTTATGTTTTTAAATGAGAACCGGTGTGAAAATCCAAAAACTGCATTGCAGGGCACCAGCAAGGTCACAAAGAATAGAGCAGAAGATGAGATAGCTTAAGATCTGATTATTAGAAAAGTTTGATTTTAAACACTTATGAATTTTGAGGAACAAAAGATTGAGCTAGGTATAGAATCTAATTGAGGTCTGTTGTAAAAAAAAATCTAATCTTATGAAATAAACATTTCAAGGATTTGTTCAGCAAATACTTCCAATGCAATAACTTTCATTCACCTAATTTACTCATAGCAAAACTCAGATGTGCCTGCAATTTGCTTTAACCAATTATATGAGTTTGTTAAACTACATCTAAATGAGTGAGACAAACATGCCCACTTTTCCCTTACTTGTAATCAGTCTTTAGAGTTCGCATTAATTTTCCACAACAGTCTCGGTAACATTTCTCAATGTGAGGATACAAACATGACCGAAGTGTCAGCTCGAATGTCTGGCAGGTCACTGATTCGGAGGACCTATGCACGTGAACATCTCCACTGGTGAATCTTTCATGGAAATCACTTTGCTCCATGTATAATCTGCAAGAATTGAATCAGCGTCAACAAGTCATTATACTTGAGTAATCCTAATAACTCCATTAACCAACCGCGTTACAAATGATTAAGTTATACATAAAAGTCAAACATTGTATCATCATTATCATCCCTCGAAATAGAGGAAGACTTACTTCCACTCAAAGTGAGTTCTCAGGTGAGTGAACAATCCAATTCGGGAATTATAGACTCGGTCACAGGTGGGACAGAGAGTCATTGGAGGAAAGGGTGGGTGGGGAGACTGGTTTGCCGCAAGCTCCTTCCGCAGCCTGCGCTTAATTTCTGCATGCTCTCGGCGATGAGACTCGAGGTGCTCAGCGCCCTCCTGGAATCTCTTCCTCCACTTAGCGTGGTCTTTGGCTAGGGACTCCCGGGTGTCGGTGGGGATGTTGCACTTTATCAAAGAGGCTTTGAGGGTGTCCTTGAAACGTTTCCTCTGCTCATCTGGGCCTCCCTTGCCGTGTAGGAGTTCCGAGTAGAGCGCTTGCTTTGGGAATCTTTATGTCTGGCATGTGGACAATGTGGCGCACCCAACAGAGCTGGTCGAGTGTGGTCAGTGCTTCGATGCTGGGGATGTTGACCTGATCGAGAACACTTTGGTGCATCTGTCCTCCCAGGGGATTTGCAGGATCTTGCGGAGGCGTCGTTGGTGGTATTTCTCCAGCGATTTGAGGTGACTACTGTGTATGTTCCACGTCTCTGAGCCATACAGGAGGGCGGGCATCACGACAGCCCTGTAGACCATAAAGCTTGGTGCCAGATTTGAGGGCCTGATCTTTGAACACTCTCTTCCTCAGGCAGTCGAAGGCTGCACTGGCAGCGGTGTTGAACCTCGTCATCATCTGTCCTTGCTGATAATAGGCTCCCGAGGTACGACATAAAACAAAGATCCTCCACCAACCTGACCCCACCACACAGCACTGCGCCCCCACCCCCAATCAGCAAGATCCATGGCGTGGCCCTGGACTACGTAGACAACACATTGTACCAGGACTCACCTGGATATGTAAACTTTGGATGTAAAGTTATTGTTGCACAATGCTATACATGGCCTGATAATAAAACCTTTTTAAATGTTCAAATTTGGGTGATTAAGAGTCGAGGGTCTCTGGAAGTTAAACTTTAAGCAAAAACACCAATAAAAGTCTTTAAAAAATAATCTTCAAATATTACCAGCAGTCACAGCAAAAAAAAGTGCAAATTTTAAACAACTTGGACTATTTTCTGTGATTTAAAAATAAACGAGTGAATTTTTATGCTTTTCAAAATTAGCAACATTGGTGCATAAAAAAGTACACTTTCCAATGTCATAATCAAGTGCTCCCAGATTTGGTATTACACAAGTCAGATGCAGGGAGAGAACTCCTTATACCTGTATACTGATCTAACAGTGTGTCTGGACCCTAATTTCCACATTAACCATCCTGATCATCTCTGAGCAAGTGCAACTTCTATACCGTCTTTTATTTCGAGCTTGTAGAAAGCGGAAACTTCCACCCCCCCAGAAATCTGGACTGGGTTCAAAGGACAAGATTCCTTTTCTCCTTCACTTTTTTTTACAAGTGTTAAATCCTTTGCACTTTTTAGGCTCCACACACAACCTGCTACAGCTTTACTTTTTCGGAGAAAGCTAGACACAAGGCCACATTGCTGTGTTACTTTCTGTAATAAAAATATCAAGATATTGTAAGAGCTGATGCAATGTCCCCACACAATGTGTGTGTGAGAAAAACCCAATACTTAAAACAAATAGTCTAAATGTAATCTCTCAAACGACAAGTTCAAAACTCAGGTTTAGATACCATGGGGCCGAAATTCAGGCACGCCAGAAAGCGGGCACACCTAGGATTTTTTACCTGGTTTTACCGTCGGGTGCGATGAGGCAGCCTTCTGATCTATTTTCTGCACTTAGAACTTTTTTTTGTGTTGGATCGGAGGTCGGTCATAACGGGGGCAGAAGTGCGGCGGTAAGTCCTAGTGAGGGGTGGAACCGAGTCTCCGCCGCTAGAGGTTCGGTCACTGGGCTACCAGGGAGGGTTTCGGCATCAGCTCTTAAAATATATTGATATTTTTATTACGGAAAGTAACACAGCAATGTGGCCTTGTCTCTAGCTTTCTCCGATTTCTTCAGCAGATTGTGTGTGGAGCCTAGAAGTGCAAAAGATTTAATATTTGTAAAAAAAAATGAAGGACTTTAGTGAGTTAAAATCTTGTCCTTTGAATCCAGTCCAGATTTCTGAGGGGGTGCCAGGCTGCCTGTTGGCGGCGCGGCCGAACCCGGAGTAATAATAGGCCGGCTGATCGAGAAGTCGGCCGGCAAAAATAAAAACATGGCGGCCGTGGCAGTGCGCCCTCCCCTTGAAGGGCTGCCGCGCTGTGCACACATACACACAACACACAGCGCACACACCCCACAGCACAAGGTGCACCAACAGAAAAAGCTGTTAGGGGCACCGTGCGGCGGCTCGTCGATTTTTTTATGGTAAATTTGGGGCGGAGTGTACCGGAGCTGCGGGATAGCGGTGGTGCGCGCTTTGATGATGCGCTTGCGGTGGTTGGTAGTTGCGGGACGGAAGTGGGGCCAGGCCGAAAAATCCCCGAGCTGAATTTGGGACGTGGCGGCCAATGGACTGCAACGCGGCGGCCATTCTAGTCCGCCACAAAACGGCGGTAACGAGCCTTATCCAGACCCTGAATTTCGGCCCCCAACACTTTAATTTATGCAGTCTTTGAATTAGTTGCAATTTTCTAATAACATCGTCACTGGGAGTGAAAATTTGCACAGCAGTTTAGGTGAATCCAATGAACTCCAGTGTTTTGAAGGTATTCTTTTAAGTTGTCATAACTCAATAGTGCAGGGATACCCACTACCCTTTCTACATGACTGCAATGCTTACCCCAATTACAGGTAAAGCACTATTGAGACTAGTCTACAGGAAGTCACTGACTGTACAGGTTGGAATAACCTGCCTAGCAATTTGTTCCTCCCTTCTATGGCGAGAACGCATCTCACTTTCAAGTTGCACCATCAAAACATTTGTCCCAGGTGTTATGTTCCAAATAAAGCAATGTGACTGAACACTGTAGACTTCAGTAAGTGTGACCTTAGTCTCTTTATTCTGACTCCAGAGTGCTAGCACAGCATGGGAGGCCTGCTTATATGCAGTGCTCCTAAGGAATGCTGGTGTCGGTAGAATGCTGGTTACAAGGTGTTGCATACATAACACCAGGGAAATGGGTGGTGCAGCTTGGCCTTTCACCTCTGGGCCACATATTAAAATCAGGCCCAGACTAATGGGATGAAAGTCCGCCTGCTGGCTGCAATGAACCTTGGTAAAATGAGGCTGTAAAGTCTCAGTTCAGTTATTAGTGGGGATGGGTCTGCAACACTAAAATGCTCAAAATTATACTGGTACAGTAGACGTTAGGGGTTAGAGCTGAAGAACATTGTAGGGACAGAGGAAAGGGTGCTTTACTCTTCTTCCAATTGTGCTACATCTGATCTGGGAGTATTTGATGTAGACACTGAATGCCCAAAACAGAATGCATCCCATTTCCCAATATTCCCAAATTTGATAAGCACAAAAGAAAGCGACAAAAAAAAAACTACTGCTTGAAACTGTGGCTCTGAAATCTATAGTAGATAGAATAATACTTTGAAGATTGAAAACTTTTTAATTTCAGAATCATTACCTTGCAAAAGTTATAGCTAATAAAGGATCATGAACATCATCAAGTTCAAGGTGCCGAGCCACTACAGACTGCACCTTTATCAAGCTTTCTTTAGTAGCTTGCTGCTCTGGCACAGCATGTTCACAGGATTCAGTATCCTCTCCGTACCGAAGGCGTGACTGAAGTGACTCCAGGAACAGCGTGTACAAGCTTTTTCTTTCTGCATCTGCATTCGAATCAAGAAAGGTAACAAACTGATGAACAACAACCTTTAGGGTTTTGATGCAATATCTACATTTTAGTTAAAAAAAAACTTAAGATCACTGAAAAGCTAAATACATTCCAATAATAATTTGGAGCCAGGAACATTATGGGGTTGGGGGGGGGGGGGGCGGTGGATTGGGGGGGGAAAAAAAAAAAGAGTGTGAAAGATTTTCGAATGGGAAACTCGGAAGTTTGGGTTTCTCGCAGGTCCTGTCTAATTTAACACTTTCCTGCCTGACTGCGAGCTAGATTGACAGGCAGGCTAGCAGTCAGGCTGGAAAGCAGGCAAGTCAGAAATTGAGGGAAAAGCAGATATTGCGTAGGGGGTGGGGAAGAGAGAAATCGGACATCACGTGGAGGGTTGTAAATCTGTGGAATTCGCTGCCTCAGAGAGCTGTGGGTCATTGAATAAATTTAAGACAGCGATAGGCAGTTTCTTAACCGATAAGGGAATAAGGGGTTATGGGGAGCGGACCCGAGTCCATGATCGGATCAGCCATGATCGTATTGAATGGCGGAGCAGGCTCGAGGGGCTGTATGGCCTACTCCTGCTCCTATTTCTTATGTTCTTATGCAGGGGGTTGGGAGTCAGCCCATCGCTGGGGTCTCATCATGGTGTGGAGCGGTGAAGGTTGTGGCAAAGGAGCGATGAGAGACTGTAGAAGGACATGATCGGGGCCCAGGGGAGGTGCGAGTTCGGGGCCAGGGGCCCAGGGGCAGCACGGGCCAGCCCACACTGCGATACATCTGCATATTAGGTCGGTGCAGCAGAGCAGGTCTCCAGTTGTCTTGGCTAATCCATGCCACTGAACCAAGACCTAGCTCTGTCAAAACCATGTGGTGGCTGGTGTGCAACGGTCACCACACGTGAAAAAAATCCACGCACAGGCTTCTACCACCCTTCAGGATGTAGTTCGGGTCCTTCATTGAAATACCTGCGAACTCGTCTTTTTTTGGCGTGGAAGCAAGTCATCCTTGTTTCGAGGGACCGCCTATGATGATGGGTTTAAAAGGAAGCCTGCAGTTGTTAAAAATAAAACTAATGTTAAAACAGAGGCACGCAGCCTCCTTCAAATATTTTGGTGACCGACTCGCCTCCATTAAAACTGGAAGGAAGGAGGTTGGGGTTGAGTTTCCAATTTTTATGTTTAACCACCCACCCCTCCTCCCGCAGATGGGTTAAAATTACCCTTATTATCGCAGGATGAAAATGGATCGCAAAAGGATTTGGAAGTCATTCAAAAAGTAGCCCAGATACAAAAACTGCAAACGTCAGTCTAAATAATTTCAACAGTTTTCATGTTGAAAAACTTGATTTGGCGCAAAATTAGACAACTCCAGAGCTACTAAAATTACAGCCAAGCAAAATATTGTGGCAATGGGTAAAAAACTGGCCACCAATTTAAGATATAATTATCATTCGTTAACAATCGAGAACAATCTTGCACATTCAGCATGTTTACAAGAAAATCATTCATGGGAAGTTCCTAGTTCCCCATTTCAGATGAATCACACACACACCCATCTACACATTATCAGCACAAGTCCACTGCAGAACACATTATCAGTGTATGATTTGCAATACAAATTGCCTTGACATAAAACATACCAGTTCAAAGCCTACCAGTGCTGCATCTTGGAACTGTAGAACATACTTGCAACTCCAGCACCATTGGGGGCACAAAGTGGATATCTGTTTATCCATAGGGGTGGGGGGTGGCAGAAATGGAACAAACACATAGGGGTCTCTCTCAGGTCATTAGCTTGAGCCTCCGATACCCAAATCAAACCAGTGCAGGCAAAGGACCAATCAGCTGAGTAATGAGCAAGGGGTAAAATGACTTGTGTTTGTGTCTCATTTTAAACTTTTGTACCCTAGTTTATTTTGGCTCTTATGCCTTTGAGCATTCACGTGGGTGCATCCCAACTCACCAAACCGTAACAGTCCATCCTTAGCTTAAGATCTAGGTCAGCGTTTAGTAACATGCTCAAGAGAATGGACAGCAAACCCCTTTTGTAGTGGCTTTTAGGTATGGACTAACCTCTGCCTCCATAAGAGCTTACTTGAGTCATCAAAAGTGTCAGAGTACAGCATCAGACCACAGTTTTAAGTTTATATTAAGTGAATTTATTAAATTATGAATAAGTGGATAATCTGACAGTGATATAACAGTTATATTTTTATAGTAGGGTCTTTTCACTCCTCAAGCAGATAGAATAATTAAAATATCACAGTTTAAACTAATCTGTTGAAAATTATTTTTAATGTCAAAGGGGTAGATTTTCAACCTGCCTTCTGGGTGTAAAACAGGCATTGCAGATCAGCCACACATTATAGAAACTGCCCAATTTTAATTTCAGATGCTGGAATCTCCTGCTCACTTTGGCTCTGATGGTGGGGCATTCAGTTCCCATACGACAGGAGTATGCCTCTGGATGTCAACCCAGAAATCAGTGACTGCAAGCCTCGTCTCCACTTGCTGGGACAGTCTGGATTGGGGTTCAAACTCAACACCTTCCGACTCAAAGGCAAGAATGCTATCGCTGCAGTAATGCAGACCAAACTAAAGGATTTGCATGGGCTGCTTAGTGGACCCACCCGAGTCATTCTGGATATTCGTAACTGCTTTACACAAATCATTTTTTTTTTTAAAAAACACTTTTTTAAATTTAATCTCACAGAACAGTGATAAAATGCTGTATTTTTAGCATACAGTGCAAAGGGATGATGTGTAGTAGCTGACAAAGGATTTAACTGGTGCCTAATCATGGAACAAGAACAAAATCACTGATAATGGCAAGCGCCCGAATTAGTTCGGCATTATACTGCAGGAGACAGAAAACACAGCATAGAGATACTTTTGTGGACTATTAACCTGCCGCATGATCATCAACATGTGTTATCTGGCATGAGGTAAACAGCTGAGTATAAGCTAAACAAGAGAGCGGAGGCACAATGGTCTGTCCAAGAATAAGTTGCAACTCTTTCAAGTTTTAGGAATTGGCACCAAGAGAATAAATTAGTGCTTAAGGATACAGAATTCAATATAATCAGGGAAAGGTATTCGTATTAATCCAATTTGGGAAGAGGAGAATAACTTGAATTATTAAAGTGACAATTTAGTGATGACAGGACAGTACAATAATTTAAATTCCCTTGTTGCTCAGTACAGGAACCACTTGATTTCTAAAATCAGAAATCGCATCAAATAACTTAAGATGGGGGTATTTGATAGCAGCTTTGTGTCAGCCGTGGCTCATTGTTAGCACCCGCGCCTCTGACAACAATGACTATACTTCAAAAGTAACTAATTGGGTGGCTGTAAAGTGCTTTGGGATGTTCCGCGTGCATGAAAGGCAATTTATAAATGCAAGTCTTTTTCTTTCTAAGTTAGTGCAATGCAGCCATTTAAAAACTTACAAATCAATTAGTCTTTCTCTTATCCCCCCCCACCCCCAAGTTTTAAGCAGCACCCAAAGTCATCTAATTTTGGATCTGGTGCAATGACCAATTCGGTATATTAAAACAGAGGTTGAAAGGTGAATAGTTTCTGTTCTTGTAACACATACTGCCTTGGAAATCACATCAGAATGCAGATGGCTAGTAATTCTCAGAGATGATCCACATAGAAAAGTACATGCAGTAGTCAAGGCACGACTTCTTCAGTAAAAAGTCACTTTATAAAGGTTTGAACAAATTAATAGCATTATTACAATATTGGCGAATGCAATAGTGTTGCTTTGAAATTTGCATTTCAATAATTCTCGTAATTGTTGTCATTCAGAAATGGCTGTAATTGAACGCTAACCAGATCATTGATATACCACTGCAGTTATTTTTCCTTACCTCGGTGAGTGTTTTGCATCGGGAGGCCTTGATTGTCCGTGCTTTCCAGGTTCTGGAGCAGCTGCATTGACTTGCCAGCCATAATAATCTGCTTCAGTACTGGCTTCAGGAAGGAGACCATTGTGTGCTGTTTACTGGAGTTTTCTTCATCAATGTTGCAACTGCTGCCTGCACCGTCACCTGCAGTCTCATCAATTGCAGTCTTTTCAGACACACTGTACAATGTGCAAGTAGAATGCCAGAAATCCCTGTGATTCACTGGGACATCCTGGTTTCTAGCACGCAAAACAAAAATGTAAATATATTGGAAAAAGACTTAGCATTTTAACGGCAAACCTCCAGTTCTTTACTGCTACTTTATAGCATCTTTGATTAGTACAATATTTATGTTAAATAGATTTCCTGCAGTATTATTTGCACCTTATTGCCAAATACCAGCAAACAGGAGGCAAAGACCGTGGTTTATGTATTTATCCCTGATTATAACACCCTTCAATAAGCATATGTCTAACATTCTGCAGTTAGTTGTAGTACAACACTTGTAATGTTCCAGCAAGAAGGACCTTCATTCATTGGCCAAATGCAGTGAATTGAAATGGTGTTAACAAGGCAGCAGATCATTTTAAACTTCATTTAGAACTATACATGGTACGACACAGAATGTGGTCATTCAGCCCAGCATTTCTGTATTGGCTCTTTTCTAGAACAATCCAAAACAAATTCCACACCCTGCTCTCTCCCCGTAGCCCTATATCCTCCTCCGCTTCAAATATTTATCCAATTTTCTCTTAAAAGCTGCAATGGTCTCTGCTTCAACTGCTCCCTGTGGCAAATCATTCCATGCTCCAACATCTCTTGTCTTAATGACATTTTTGTTACTGATTCCTCAACCGTTATAATTTAAATAAGGTAGCCTTCTCTACCAGTGGAAATAGCCCCAGTCTCTCAAGTTTCTCCTATTGTTTCCCATCCTTGGAATCATTCTGGGAATCTACGCTGTGTGCTCTTCATGTCATTAATGCCCTTTCTATAATGAGGTGCCTAAAACTGCACGCAGTTCTCTAACTGGAGTCCAATAATTGCCATGCACAAATTTTAGCATGACCTCTTTACTCTTGTATATTTATCACTTTATTCGTAAAACCCAAAATACTATTGGTCTTTTTTACCTCCATCTAGATGCCCCTTACTTCCAGGGTATTTGAATACTTTGATGTCACTGTTTACTCTCACCCTTCAGCATCTTCCATTTTGTGTATTCCCATTCCTAGTTTCCCTTCTCAAAATACATTACCTCACAATTCTCCACAACAAATTGCATTTTCCACCTGTCTGTCTAATCTACTATCCTGTCTATATCCTCCTCAGTGTTTGCCAAACCCTCTACTTTTGTGCCGATGTGTCATCAATAAATTTCCACACGGACTGCAGTGGTTCATGAAGGCGGCTCACCACCAGCTTCTCAAAGGCAATTAGGGATGGGCAGTAAATGCTGGCCTTGCCAGCGACACCCACATCCCAGCAATTTAAAACATTTTTTAAATTGCAACATTGTATGCTTAAATTCAAATCATCGATATATGCTCTGTGATCAAAAGTTAAGCCCAGCAATGACTCCTGGGATACATGACTGCTAAATCTTCTCCAATCTCTCTAGCAATTGTTGTGAGTTTCTGAAAATCAGCTGGAGGCAGTCAGCCAGTTCAGTGGTGGTGGAAACCCGGAAGTGAACAAAGCTGAAGCTGCCTGAACCACTAAGCGTGCAAGGCTTCTTATTTTTTTTTGAGGGGGGGGTGAATGGAAAGAGAAAGATGTCTAATTTGTTTAATTTCCTTTCACAGTAAAATGGCCTATTGATGCCTAAAAATATATGTCTATCTAACTTTATGTTTTAGCTGCCCATTAATCATTTGTATTCATTACCATTCTAAATTAGCTTTAAAAAAAAAAATCACTCCAGTGTCTTTCCTCTTGCCAATTTCATCACTTACTCTCCAGAAAGCATTGAATCCTGGCTGAAATACAATTTGACAAGTGCCAGTTCACATTGTAATATCTTGGCCAAGTGGCCATTATTCCGTCCTCAGCAATGACAATGAGTGTCGACAACAGTTTGGCTGCAGGAGGTAGCACAGTGAATCCCAAACCTATCCTCACCCGACAATAAATTGCATTTCCAGAAAGGGGAAGTGGGGGCGAGGGGACGGCAATCGGAAGTGGCAACTCTGGCTAAATTTCCTCTGCCAACCCAAGACGAAGATCCTCTGCAGTGCCCCTTTAGCCATCAAGGATGGGATCAGCCAACTCTGCAAAAACCAGGGATAGAACCTGAGACCACCCCCCGGTCTATTGCTTCAACTACTCACCAAGCCATCAAAGAAACAACTTTAAAAAAAAATGTAAGCTTCCCTGCCCCCTTGTTACTTTTCCCCAATTCTCTCAGTCTCTTGTGAAGGGGTTGACTTCTTGCAGCATGTTGGCCTTCATAGTGAGAGGATTTGAGTATAGGAGCAGGGAGGTCTTACTGAAGTTGTACAGGGCCTTGGTGAGGCCACACCTGGAATATTGTGTTCAGTTTTGGTCTCCTAACCTGAGGAAGGATGTTCTTGCTATTGAGGTAGTGCAGCAAAGGTTCACCAGATTGATTCCTGGGATGGCAGGACTGACATGAGGAGAGACTGGATCGACTGGGCTTGTATTCACTGGAGTTTAGAAGGATGAGAGGGGATCTCATAGAAACACAAAATTCTGACAGGATTGGACAGGTTAGAGGCAGGAAGAATGTTCCCATTGCTGGGGAAGTCCAGAACCAGGGGTCACAGTCTAAGGATAAGGGGTAAGCCATTTAGGACCGAGTTGAGGAGAAACTTCTTCACTCCAGAGAATTGAAAACCTGTGGAATTCTCTACCGCAGAAAGTTGTTGAGGCCAGTTCGTTAGATATATTCATAAGGGAGTTAGATATGGCCCTTACGGCTAAAGGGATCAAGGGGTATGGAGAGAAAGCAGGAAATGTGTATTGAGGTTGAATGATCAGCCATGACCTTATTGAATGGTGGTGCAGGCTTGAAGGGCCGAATGGCCTACTCCTGCACCTAATTTCTATGTTCCTATGTTTGCTGGGGTACAGTTCCATGGATACCAAAGACTCTTCGGAACTTACCCAAATAAGCATTTTTTTTAATGTGCGAGTTCTGTAAGCTATTCAACTGTGGGAGAATCCAAATAAAGCCCAATCCTGTCCTCAGCCGATGTCCAAACACACTTCCAGCAAAGGTCACTGGACAGTGACCATGAGCACGAATTCTGGATGATCTATTTGTTTCTAACCCGGGCTGCTGAAGACAATGTAGCAGTCCAAACCTGCAACCTCTCCCGCCTAGAAGGACAAGGGCAGCAGGCGCATGGGAACACCACCTCCAAGTCCCCCTCCAAGTCACACACCATCCTAACTTGGAAATATATCACCATTCCTTCATCGTCGCTAGGTCAAAATCCTGGAACTCCCTCCTTAACAGCACTGTAGGAGAACCTTCACCACACGGACTGCAACGCTTCAACGCGGCGGCTCACCACCACCTTCTCAAAGGCAATTAGGGATGGGCAATAAGTGATGTCCTTGCCAGCGATGCCCACATCCCAAGAATGAATTAAAAAATAAACCATCACTACCCATTGAGATCAACTAACTCAGCTACACACTGTCTTAACTAGCTGAGCCATTGAGGCTGGGCTCCACAATTATTAAGCTTACTTTTCCCTTCCCTTACCATACACAGATAAGGAAGGCCAGGAAGAAATTCACCCATCCAGAAAAACTACTTTCCCCACCCTATCCCACTGCAGCATCTTATTTTTCCCGCTAAATGATTCAGGCGGCTTCACTCCCACTACTCGACCCAGAAGTACATTCCATGCACTAATCACACTTTATGTAAACAACTTTGCAATATAAATCCTAAATTTACCAAGTTAGTCAATCATGGGGGCAACATTACAGCTGCAGCTCAATCAACATCCAGACATGGGCTACTAAATAACGATCAGGAACCAGGTTTGTAGCAAATGTTCCCTTCCCTCGCTCAGGACTGGTCTGATCAACTGTCGCATCACTACTATCACCTTGGCCAAGACTAGTTCACTCAGCGCTGACTGGGAACTGAACCAAAGACCTGTATAGCTCAGTACCACACTGGGTAGTACAAATACCCATCAAACCATCAGCAAAACTATACCATTAATCTTGACCAATAGAATGTTACACAGTGCCCAAATGATAGCCCAGTACTCAATACAATTCATAATTTTGTGATTATAGTACCTTTGGATAATGAATTCCTTTGCAGGGTCAGACAGATTTCCATGTACTATCCACTCATCCACAATTTCTAGATATGGCCTTACAGTTTCTACCCATAAAGAAAAGAGAAGCGATACCTGCAGAGAGAGAGCGAGACAGTTAAAACTCAAGATAAGAAAATTAGCCTCAGTTAATTCTTTTGGCCCTATTTCTATTCCCACCCGAAGGGAATCAACTTTCCTCTCAAACACTTGCTATGACTCAAAACTCACTATGTGAGGAATTTTACAATTGAGTGTCACCATTTAATGGGGTCAAGTTTCGGCCACCCACTAGAACAGTGCACATCGGAGAGACCCGCCTAATTTAAGAACAAAAATTGGGCCGAATACTTACCTTGCGATTCTCTGATAGCTGTAGGCCCATTTCCACCTCGGCGCTGTGCAGCAGGAGCTGCTGGGGCCGTCATTACAGCCCTACGCCAAAAACAGTGCCGGCAGCTGCGCGCGTGCGCAGTGGAGGCTGCACGCGTGCACAGTGGAGGCTGCACGCGTGCACAGTAGTTGCTGGCGTCCTGTCTCTGGGGCGACGACCCTATCCCAGGCCGAAGGGACGTCGCCTCTATTCCCAGCCGAGTGGCCTGCGCATCTTATCTCTGCGTCGGCAGCCCGGAATCGGCTGCTTGCGGGGCCCCGCCCGAAGTTCTCGCCGGGGCCCGGCTTCTTCTTCGTCGTCTTCTCTCTCCCTCCACCCCCCATCTTCTTAACTTCTCTTCCCCCTCCCCCCACATCTTCTTAACTTCTCCCCCCCCCCATCATCTTCTCTTCCCCACCCCCCATCATCTTCTCTTCCCCCCCACCATCATCTTCTCTTCCCCCCCACCATCATCATCTCTCCCCCCCCCCCATCATCTTCTCTTCCCCCCCACCATCATCTTCTCTTCCCCCCCACCATCATCATCTCTTCCCCCCCCCCCTCATCATCTTCTCTTCCCCCCCACCATCATCTTCTCTTCCCCCCCACCATCATCATCTCTTCCCCCCCCCCCATCATCTTCTCTTCCCCCCCCCACCATCATCTTCTCTTCCCCCCCACCATCATCTTCTCTTCCCCCCCACCATCATCTTCTCTTCCCCCCCACCATCATCTTCTCTTCCCCCCCACCATCATCTTCTCTTCCCCCCCACCATCATCATCTCTTCCCCCCCCACCATCATCATCTCTTCCCCCCCCCCCATCATCTTCTCTTCCCCCCCCCCATCATCTTCTCTTCCCCCCCACCATCATCTTCTCTTCCCCCCCACCATCATCATCTCTTCCCCCCCCACCCCATCATCTTCTCTTCCCCCCCACCCCCATCATCTTCTCTTCCCCCCTCCCCCCATCATCTTCTCTTCCCAACCCACCATCATCTTCTCTTCCCCCCCCACCCCATCATCTTCTCTTCCCCCCCCACCCCATCATCTTCTCTTCCCCCCCACCCCCATCATCTTCTCTTCCCCCCCCCCCATCATCTTCTCTTCCCCCCCACCCCATCATCTTCTCTTCCCCCCCCACCCCATCATCTTCTCTTCCCCCCCACCCCCATCATCTTCTCTTCCCCCCTCCCCCCATCATCTTCTCTTCCCAACCCACCATCATCTTCTCTTCCCCCCCCACCCCATCATCTTCTCTTCCCCCCCCACCCCATCATCTTCTCTTCCCCCCACCCCCATCATCTTCTCTTCCCCCCCCCCCCCATCATCTTCTCTTCCCCCCCCACCCCATCATCTTCTCTTCCCCCCCACCCCATCATCTTCTCTTCCCCCCCCCACCCCATCATCTTCTCTTCCCCCCCCCCCCCCCATCATCTTCTCTTCCCCCCCCCCATCATCTTCTCTTCCCCCCCCATCATCTTCTCTTCCCCCCCCCATCATCTTTTCTTCCCCCCCCCACCCATCATCTTCTCTTCCCCCCCCCATCATCTTCTCTTTCCCCCCCCCCATCATCTTCTCTTTCCCCCCCCCATCATCTTCTCTTCGCCCCCCGACCCCATCATCTTCTCTTCCCCCCCCCTCCCCAAGATGAGTAGAAATAATTTTTTATTTATTTTGAATGATTTTAAATTTTTTAATTTTTTTTAAAAAAAATTGATTTGGATTGATTTATTTATCATTTATTATTGATGATGGCTCCTTATTTGTAAAAGTGAAGTGTTTAATGTTTGTAAACCCCCCCCCCCCCCCATCTTTCGTTCCATACACCTGATTTCCAAGTGTAGGCAAGGTTTTTGAGTGTACAAAAATCTACACTTACTCCATTCTAAGTTAGTTTGGAGTAAGTTTTCACTGCCTAAACTTGCAAAACAGGCGTAAATGGCCCCCTTTTGAAAAAAAAATCTGTTCTAAAATGAAACTGTTCTAACTCTCTCGAACTGGAGCAAACTAAAGGCCGAGAATTGCAATTTCTAAGATTTTTGCTCCAAAAAATAGGATCAACTCAGTCTGAAACTTGACTCCAATATCACCATCGTCTCTATCACTTTTGCCTAATATCCTGTCACTCTGTCAACGATCACTGACCATTAAAGCCTTGCAACTGCCCATGAGTGACTAAAGTTAACTCAATCCCAGATTTAACTTTGCTAACTTTCGGGTAATGCACATTGCTACCTCTTGCCAATGCCTCAGCCAAAACTGGAAAGCAGATATTTGAACCTGCATCAATCTCTCGGTGAAGAGATGCACTGACAAAAATGCACTGACAAAAATGCACTACGTTACCAGATCACCCTAGAGCATTCAATTTCACTAACATAGCTCAATTGTGTTAAAGTGGCTTTCATTTTTTTTGTGTGAAAACCATCATAAATGGTGTTGAGTTACTTTAATAACTTGCATTTATATAGAGTGCCTTTAACATAGTAAAATGTCCCAAGATGTTTCACTGGAGCATTATCAGACATAATTTGACACAGCCACACAAGGAGATAGTAGAAAAGGTAGGTTTTAAGGAGCATCTTAAAGGAAGAGAGAGCGATAGAGAGGCGTAAGGAGGGAATTCCAGACTTCAGGGTCTAGATAGCTGATGCCATACCCCCTCCCAATGGAGGGGTGAAAGAAACTGGGGAGCCACGAGAGGCCAGAATTGGAGGAACGCTGAGTTCTCTGAAAGTTATAGGGCTGGAGGAGGTTAGAATCAGGGAGGGGTGAAGTCATGGAGGAATTTGAAAACAAGGATGAGAATTTTAAATGTAAGGCATTGTTGGACATTCATGCAGGCACACAGCTAACTCTTAGCCCTCAACCGTGCATTATCTGTGTAATAATTTCCTCAATAATATTTTGCAGAACAAAAATCATTTTGTTGTTATTTTATTGCAATTGCGATCTCCAACTTCACTACATTTCAGACATTCCCCAAGATAGGAGAAACACTACTCAAATTAACAAACTAAAAGAGTATTGTTCCCAGATACCAATGCAGTACTAAGGCATACATATCAGAAACGTGGGGAGAAGACGTGAAGTGATTGTTATATGGAATCAGCTACTTATGATAGCTATCACACATGAACTCTTTTGGAAATGCATCTATGTGGATGAGGACAGGATGGAATTCAGATAAGAGTCAGATAACCTGCTGAAACTCGCTGCCTAGCCTGAAAAAAATGACTTGGTGAAGTACTAGGGAGCTACTATTGCCCAGTGACTATGGCCCACCTTGGGTCATCCACTTTCAAGAAAAGAGAAAATTGGACAAAAAAGGATGGGGGGGGGGGGGGGGGGGGGGAGAAAGAGAAAAGAGAAAAGAGTGGGGGAGAAAGCAAAATTATGCAAATAATTAATCTTTTAAAAGTATTCATAGAAAATAGGTTTCTATTCACCACCCCAGGCCTGCATACTGAATTTTGCTTCTTAGTGTTGAGGTGATAAAAGATGCACTCACCGTCTGCTCAGCAGCTTCTCCTACACTGTCATATTCAATAATAGCCTTATACAGAGTATTCAGCAGGTGGGAAGCCCGGATTACATTTGGAGTATCAGGCGGAACCTCTGCTACGCCTGTACTGAATACTCTGTGAAGCATCTTCAGTTGAGACAATCGAGGAGCCAGTTTCTCAAGTACCGCTGCTAGGGTCACCGTTTCATCTTAAAAAGAATAAATAGGTACAGGCAATAAGCAACAGAAGTGTAAGAAACTAAATGCATAACCCGTTACCATCAGCAAGTAGCTATGAAGTTAGCATCTCCAAATTCAACAAAGCAAAGGATGAATTCTTGTGTGCAATGTTTTCAATAAGATCTTAATCAGTCCTATGATTGAGATGTTAAAAACCATGACAAATTATTGCAATGCTCAACACTTAAGATTATGATTAGCATCAAACTTGTATTTTTAATTAAGATCACCCTTAATTAGTTTGTAAAGTTAAACGCCACCCAGTGGCGAACGATATTTGCACAGGACACAAAGGGGTCGAAATTCAGTTTATACCGCCATCTCCCACGTGCGGTAACGGTCTACCTTCGACAGTAAGCAGCGTCCACGCCCCGGCTGAAATTGAGTAGACTCTTTAGCAGAGGCGCTAAGAGGCAATGCTGCGCCATCTAAGGCCACCCGCGTGGTGGCGTCATCCAGCGTACAACACCTCTATCGCGATAGCTGCCCGAAAAAGTGATGGTTAAACAGCGGAACTTGGGCGGAATCGGCCAGAGAGCAAGGTAAGTTTTTCATTATTTATTTCTTAATTTTATCATTAGTTGTAACAGTGGAGAAGTTTGTGTGTGGGTCGGAGAAGTTTGAGGGTTTTTTTCTTTCTTCCTGGCAGCAGCTTCCTGATGCGAAATTCAGTCGGCCTCCTGAACTCCCGCCTGAGGATGAGTGTGCAACGCCACTTTTTATCACTGTTCTCTCATCTTTGGGCGTAAAAACTGAATTCGGCTGTTGGAGCCTGCACCCAACGCCTGACAAAATCAGCACTCGGGCAGTGACACCGCCTCAAAAACGGCAGTAACGAATTTCGACCCCAAAGAACTTAAAGGCTCCTGTCCTGTCTGAATGCCAGACAGCAATCATTATGCACAGCCCTCCCCCATCTTGTACAAAAGCAACTGGCCACGGAGCATCATTGGCTGACCCTGTGAAAATTCTCCCTGTTAAAACAGTAGTTTAACCAACTCACTTAGGCAGGCCACTTGTACAAATACCACAGGAGTCAAAGCCTACAATCACAAGAAGGGGAACAATGGGGGGAATATAATTTTTAAACAATGACTAATAATTAAAATAATGTTTCTCCATTATCCACCTCCTTGACATTGGACAGACTGCCAAAATGTGCAGTGCCATAAAAGTAGCTATGGAAAGGTCGAAGAATATAGGCTTTGGAGGGTATTTAGAGGGACTAGGCTTGAAAGGGTTAAATAACTAAAGTTTTGGCTGGAATTACTGTTCTGCAAAATAAAACTATTTTTAGGCTTTCAAAATCAACTGGTGGCAGGTGCATGGTTTGCACAAGTATTTTGTAATTGCAGGGTAAGGAAGGGAGGGTCAGTTGAGACATAAAGCCATCTGTACTGTTATATCTTATTCCTCTTTCGATCTAGTCATGCGCACTGGAGAATGCTTGTTGTTTGTTGAAATAAAATCAAATATAATCCCCTTTCATTCCTTTTCACTATTAAAACTTTGCTAGATTGCAGTTGAATATTAAGTTTGCTAAATTATAGTTTTATTTCTTCACCATTAGAATCAGTAAAAAGAATGATGTTGAAGTTAGGATTTCTTTACAGCTAGAATGGTGGTTAGTTTCAAGGTCTACATTAATTGCACAAACAAGGGAAGCATGTGCGGAGGGGAAGGAGAGAGATAAAGGGTTATAAGAAAGTGTCTAGGCCTGGCCAACCCCACGATTGGGTAGAATGGGGAAGGGCATGGAAGATACACGATTGGATAAATTTTGTCGCAATTTTATTTCACGGGATAACTGTAGGGGCTGGGGCCACGCTCAGTGTACAGGACTGAGCCGAGGGTGCTGCAACAGCGTGCGGAAAATGCACGCAACAAAGTTACAGCTCTACCCAAGGGCCAATGGCAGTAACAGGGAGTGCTGAGTGGTTCAAAGTGTTGCTGCTCAGAAACTCGTCTTTCCACTTTGGCGGAGGCTGGCTTCTGTCTTGTGCACCAATTGGAGAGGAGCAGAAATCTGCACGGGGCGGACCACAAGGTCCGCCAAGCTGCTAGACTGGCGGCACAAAAGATTGAAGGCCTTGGCCAAAACACAAGCCGAAAGGACGATGATGCAAACTGAATGGCGACCAACCGAGCGGCAAACCAGGGTGTTCGAAATACCATTCGAGTAACTGCTAAAAAAGCGGAAGGAGTGGCGACAATCAACCGGTCCTTCTTCGTCAAGAATATCCTGCTTAAATCGTGCAGCATGAAGATTGCGGAGATCTTCGTCCTGCAGGACTTTCTGAAGAGAGGCTACTTTGATGTAACCTTCAGAAACGTCATCCAATGCCTAAAATTCCTGAAGGCATTGAAGGAGATGGCTGAACCACTGTGGTCAATGGTGACTGCAGAACCACTGTTCACCCTTCCATCACAGAGGAAGCACACTATCACAGTGCATATGTACAACCCCCACATCCCAGTCATTGATGTGCTGACATTCCTCGCTAGGTATGTTGATGGGGCAGGCAGCAGCGTGGACGTGAAGGACTTGCATGGGATTTGGACCAGCAAGCGCCACATCCAGATCACTTTAAAAGCAGACGCCAATGGAACCATCCTGCACCTCCCCTCCAGCTTCGCCATCGGAGGAAGTCGGGGCTACGTGGTGTACGCCGGACAACCCAATGTGTGTCGGACCTGCGGGAAAAGCAGGCCACGTGGCAGCAAGCTGCAAAGCAATCGTTTGCTGCAACTGCAAGAAGGAAGGACACCAGAGAAAGGATTGCAAAGAGAGCAAGTGCTGCAACCTTTGTGGTGTGGCTGGACATCTATACAAAGCCTGCCCCAAGCGCAATTTCAGCTATGCGCAGGCGGCAAAGAACATGGTGACATGTGAGGAGGAAGCTGAGGAGCGCAACGCCCCAGAGGAGACCTACACCCCCCTCCCCACCAAGACACCCTGCGAACAAACCACCGCCCTAGTCGACACTGACCGAGAGGAGGAAGGAAAGTCTGCCACAGCAAGCCGCCAGACTACACTAACACCAACACCCAGCAGTGAAACTCCCCACCCCTCGACACCAAGAGGAGGGAGCAGAAGCAGAAGAGGAACAGGAATGGCAGCACGTCACCAAGAAGGATGCCCACAAGTCAAAGTAAAAGAGGCCTCCTGCAGAAACGAGGGGCAAAAGACGGCTACCATCCATGACGGACAGCAGTGGCTGCAGCGCTTCCGATGACGAATGGCGCGGCAAAAGCACCCACTACCACCAGCAGAACAGGCAAAACATCAATGCGACCAGTGCAGCCCAGCTCCAGGACCCCGGGAGCAGCGAAGTAATCAATGCACCCCTGCTCCGAATTTCTGGGAGCGACGAAGCGACAGATGCACCCCAGCTCCAGAACGTTGAGCGACGACACCACAGTGGATGCACACAAGGAACAACCAACACCAGGGCGAGGGCAGCCCAGTTGACATGGAGGACTCCCCATCAACACTGCTGGCGTCCCCTGGTGAAAGCATCCCCAAGGCAGAGGACAACCCATATCTTAGCCAAGGTGCAGAAGATGATTTTAAAGTTAACCTATGATGTAGGATCAGGCCACAGGGTCAAAGGACCGCGTGTTTGGAATATAATGTTTGGACTGTAATCACCAATTTAAAAATAGGTTTAAAGATTGCATCCATTAACGTGCGTAGCATTAAGTCAACTACGCGATGTGTTTCCACCTTGAGGTATCTCGCCAAGGTCAAGGCAGACCTGCTGTTCTTGCAAGAGTACGGCCGCCGCACTTCAGCAGTTACCGGCAGTGGTCGCAATGGTGATCCCACGGACCATCCGTCTGGTCAGGAGGCAACGATTGCCGTTCCTCTAGCCTGGGCATTCTGCTGCGGGGAGGCCACTTCACCATCACCAAAGTTAAGGCGGTGGTGGGCAGCTGCCCCCTTGTAGCAGATGTACTGTATAAAAATGTTCCTCTAAGGCTAATTAATGTGTATGCCTCACCTTTCAGAAGCGAGCGGCTGGCCCTCCTCCAGCAGCTCCCACTGCTGCTGGCGACATCCAGACCGGTCATTCTGGGTGGTGATTTCAACTGCATCATCGATGTGGCTGGACGATCCAGCAGAGCCGACAGCAAACTGGACACCACACCCAAACTCCTGATGGACGTGGTAAAAGATGCCAAGCTGTGCGACATCTTCAGCAACCCTGCAGACGGAGCATCGCGCAGATGCACCTGGTCGAGACCAGACGGGTCCGTCCGTTCCAGAATAGACTTCCTGTTTGTGTCCCACACGCTCAAGGTCAGATCCACCGACGTCACGCTGGTGTTCTTCTCTGACCACTGCCTCCTAGTGGCCGACTGCCTCCCACAGGAAGACCAGAAAGTTGGCAGGGGGATATGGAAGCTCAACGTGAAACTGTTGACCCCAGAAAACGTTGAGGAACACAAGGGTTACAAAGGTTGGAGAACCGTAAAATCCCTCTGTGATTTCCCAATGCGATGGTGGGAAACAATCAAGACAAACATCAAGAGATTCTTCATCCTCAAAGGTGTTCAGGAGGCAAAAGGAAGTCAAAGGGAATTGTCCCAACTCCAGAAGAGTATGCAAAACCTGCTCCTGCAGCAGTCGATGGGGGTCGATATCGCAGAGGAACTCCAAGAGGAGAAGGGCCAGCAAGCCTCGCTCTTTACCTCAGAGTCCTCCAGTCATCTTCCGCTCCAGAGTCCACTCCGTCGAGCAGGATGAGACGTGTTCGCGTTTCTTCTTCCTCCAAAAAAGGTACACGGGGAACTCTGTGATCACCAGCCTAAAGGAAGAAGATGGTTCTGTGACGTCTTCGCAGCCTGACATGCTGAGGATCAGCAAATCCTTCTATGCTGGGTTGTATGACGTCAACCCCACAGACTGCGCCGCCTCCCAGTCCTTCCTGTCGTCAATCTCAAAGGTCTTATAGACGACTGCGAGCGGGAGAGTCTGGACCACCCGCTAACTCTGAACGAGCTGACAAAGGCCGTCCGGTCCCTCGTGACGAGTAAAACTCCCAGAAGCAACAGCTTACTGGTCGAGTTGTATTCGACTCTGTGGGACTGGATAGGCCCAGACCTGCTGGAAGTGTATGGGGATATGCTTCTGGCAGGCAGCATGTCAGAATCCATGAGGAAAGGCATCATCACCCTCATCTACAAGCAGAAGGGGGCGAGGGAGGAAATCAAAAACTGGCGGCCTATTTCGCTGCTCAATGTGGACTACAAGATCCCGTCGAAGGTCATTGTAAATGGGGTCAAGTCTGCTCTGGAGCTGGTGATCCACCCGGACCAGACCTGCGCTGTCCCTGGCAGGAAGATCTCTGATAGCCTCGCGCTACTCAGGGATACGATCGCCTACGTGCGGGACAGGAGGGTGGACATTTGTTTAATCAGCTTGGACCAGGAGAAGGATTTGACAGGATATCACACACGTACCTGCTGGACATGCTCTCCAAGATGGGGTTTGGGGAGGGCATCCGCAATTGGATCCAACTGCTCTACACAGACATCACAGTAGCACAGTTCTAATCAACGCGTGGGAAACTGAAAGCTTTCCGATCAGGTCTGGAGTCAGACAAGGATGTCCCCTCTCTGTCTTGTTTGTCTGCTGTATCGAGCTCTTTGCCGAGTCCATCAGGAAGGATGCGGGCATTAGAGGGGTGACGATCCCAGGCAGCGGAGGCGCTCAGGTCAAGAACCTCCCTGTACATGGACGACGTCGCCGTCTTTTGCTCGGATCCGCAGATGATCCGCGGATTGCTCACAATCTGCGACCAGTTTGAACTGGCCTCGGGGGCAAAGGTTAATTGCAGCAAAAGCGAGGCCATATTCCTTGGAAGCTGGGCCGACCGATCCTTTAGTCCCTTCACTGCAAAGTCAGATTACCTGAAGGTGTTGGGAATATGGTTCGGACCGGTGGGGCGTGTGCCTAAAACTGGAAGGAGCGTATTGCTAAAGTCAAACAGAAACTGGGATGGTGGAAGCTGCGCTCACTCTCCATTGCAGGAAAGAACCTGCATCAGGAGTGAGGTGTTCTCGCTGTTGTTGTACGTGGCGCAGGTCTGGCCCATAACCCGCTCCTGTGCCGTGGCAGTCACCCAAGCCGTCTTCCATTTCATCTGGAGATCGAAAATGGACTGTGTCCGCAGAGACATGATGTACAAATCTCTGGACAAGGGGGTAAAGGACGTTCCATATGTGGCCCTCATCCTGATGTGCGGCTACATCAAGCTGTGCATAGATCCTTCGTACGCAAACACCAAGTGTCAGTACGTGCTGAGATTCTATCTGTCCCCGGGATGGGTCTGGCCAGGCTGCCGCTGAACGCTCCAACCAGTTGGACCATGCCTCACCACCTGACCTTCGTGGAAACGTTTTTTCAAGGCCATAAAGCAGTGGTCGGCAGGCAGGGTCCTGGACGCCCTACGAAAGGAGGAGATGATGGATCCTGTCAGGCGGTTCCCCGAGCAGACTGTGGAACTCGTTTGGCAGAATATCTCATCACCAGAGCTTTCACACAAGCATCAAGATGTAGCCTGGTTGGCGGTGAGAAGGGCCCTACCAGTCAGATCCTTCATACACAACATAGGTTTCAGAGACACGGCACTCTGCCCTCGAGTCGGCTGTGTTGCGGACGAGACGGTCATCCAGCTCCTTCGGGATTGCCCCTTTGCAAGGCAGGTCTGGAAGGAGATGCAGTGGTAGGTTCATCCCAAGCAGCTCCGTAACACAGGACTCTGTGCTCTGCGGACTGTTCCCAGGGACGCACACAGAGACAGACATCATCTGCTGCTGGAGAGCCATCAACTCGGTGAAAGACGCACTTTGGTCTTCCCAAAACTTGGTCTTCCAGAGCAAGGATATGTCCACGGTCGAGTGGTGCAGACTGGCGCAAGCCAAGGTCCAGTCGCCGCAAAGGCACGATGGGGAAGAGCCACAGTTTAATGCCCTTCCGCCACGGTAAACCCAGGGGATGGAATCAGAGCCCCCTCTGGCTGTACTTGTTAATCTGCTTGTATATATAGAGCATCATGTACTGAAAAACACCTGTGTTGTGCCATGTATGATGGAAGTCTCTGCACTGTTTAGTAACCTGTAAGGAAATGTAAATGTATTCCCATCCGTTCCGTGTACTGCTTTCATCTGCATAGTGCTACATGTAACGTGATTCGTGATCGGTATTGAAATGTAATGTAAACCTGTTCTTATCTGCTCCATGTAATACCTTTATTTGCACAGTACTACATGTAACGTGATTTACGGATTGTACTAAACTGTACCTTGAAATGAAATGCACACTAGTGCAGTGTATGGAACTGCTGTCAGCATCTAAACGAATTGTATGGAATTGCTGACCGCAAGGTACTGAACTATTTTCCAATATAGTGTGAAAATCTTATATGAATAAAGTATATTTTTGAAAAAAATGGGAATACAACACTCAATTGTTCCTTGTAAACTGCTGCTTAAATATTCTGTTTATTAAGTCTCACTTATGCTTAAATAAAAATCGTAACAGTTACCAATATGGAGTCAACTTTGAACTATTGGACAGTCAGTCCACAGGGATTTTAAAAGATTACAAATATCAGCACATTCCACACATGCAGGGAGGAAAATGCATCAGTTTCCAACTTGTCGTTAGCTGAATGCGATGCAGCATTGACTTCAATGGAGTAGTCAGAATAGCAGTGCCACATTAAATTGCTAGTTTTCTGACTTAAAGAACTCCATGTTGTGAAATTTTCATCCCCTGAAACTCATATACTGTGATTTAAGTGCAGACTGGGGAGCGGGCAGGGAAGTGGAGCTGAGTCCATGATCAGATCAGCGATGATCTTATTGACTGGCGGAGCAGGCTCGAGGGGCCAAATGGCCTACTCCTGTCCCTATTTCTTATGTTCTCAATAAACCATCATCTACTGAAGCAGGGCTGATGATGCCTAGATTAGGCTATGGGGAATGTCACTTTTATCTTTGTAATAAAACACAATTCGTCTAAGTCCTTCTCTGATCTTGCAGCATTTGAGAAAGACATCTGCTCTGCTAATGGTCGAGGGGCCCAGGGGCAGCACGGGCCAGCCCACACTGTGATGGGTGTGTGCATTAAGTCCGTGCAGTAGAGCAGATTTCCAGTCGTCTTGGGTAATCCTTGCCACTGGACAAAGACCCAGCTCTTTCAAGTCTGTGTGGTGGCTGGTGTGCAACGGCCACCAGACATTAAAAAAAATCCACGCACAGGCATCTTCCACCCCTTCAACTGGAGTTCAGGACTGGAATATCGGGTCCTTCATTGAAACATCTGTGAACTCACTATGAACTGGAAGGCCGTCATCCTCGTTCGAGGGACCACCTATGATGATGCTAATGGTCATCTCCTGTTGCCCCTCCAATTCTGACACCTAATACACATGAGAAAATCCTACATCCACAATCATCCAGCCTTTTACAGACATTCAGTAGTGTGATGGGACAAAGGTAAGAATTGCAACAAGGACATTTTTTTTTTTAAATCATACAAGCTAAGGAAAGTGTTTTAAGAATTTCAACATTTTAAATACCTTTAGTTATCATGCACTGTTCAATGCTGACAAGTTCTTCCTTGAAGTTAGTGAAGTATTTATGCAGGGCCCACACAAAAGACTGGTACGTTCGAAAGGGGGGCTCAGTAAACTTTCTAGATGTGGGTAAGGTTCCAAGTGGACAATTTTCAGAGATGTGCCCGATAACCTCATCCATGAACTTCTGTAGTCTAAACACAACCTGCCCATATGCTGCTATCTGTTCCAATACTGCTCGCAGGCAACTCTACAAAAAAGGAAAAAAAAAGAGCTTAGCCACTGGAGGAAGAGCACAACCCCAATCCCCTCATTTTCTGATCACACTCGTGTTTCAATTTTCTGACTGATTAGCAATAAACCAACAGCAAACTCAGACTAGGACCTATAGCCACACTTACCCCATGCCCACCTGTTTCATTAAGTTAATACACAAGAAACATAAGCTGCTTGAATAAGAATCTGAGGAAGGACATTCTTGCTATTGAGGGAGTGCAACAAAGGTTCACCAGACTGATTCGCGGGATGGCAGGACTGACATATGAAGAAAGACTGCATCGACTGGGCATGTATTCAATGGAATTTAGAAGAATGAGAGGGGATCTCATAGAAACATATAAATTTCTGACGGGATTGGACAGGTTAGATGCAGGAAGAATGTTCCCAATGTTGGGGAAGTCCAGAACCAGGGGACACAGTCTAAGGATAAGGGGTAAGCCATTTAGGACCGAGATGAGGAGAAACCTCTTCACTCAGAGTTGTGAGCATGTGGAATTCTCTACCACAAAAAGTTGTTGGGGCCAGTTCGTTAGATATATTCAAAAGGGAGTTAGATGTGGCCCTCATGGCTAAAAGGATCAAGGGGTATGGAGAGAAAGCAGGAATGGGGAACTGAAATGCATGATCAGCCATGATCATATTGAATGGTGGTGCAGGCTCGAAGGGCCGAATGACCTACTCCTGCACCTATTTTCTATGTTTCGATGTAGAATCCCAAAATGGAGTATTTACCTCTCGTCATAGTAAATACATAGAGGAATGATTAATGCGATCCCATCGTTAAAACATCCTACTAATACAAACAATCAGGACCATCAATCCTTCCCTATCCATCAGATGGTGTAACCACTCTCTGGTGGTTACACCATAGCGCCACTCTCACTATTTGTTAGTAATGCTAAATCCCCAAGGAGGCAAAAACGACAGAAATAAACCTGAGGTACAAGTTACAAGGTAACCAAGCAATCTCCAGGAGGCCACTGCCACCCTTGTACAAGGCCTCACTTACTGAAACTTGTCCTCTATCCTTTGAGCTATACATCTTTGGGTGCTATTTTCCATTTTCACCACAGGTGCGCTTTACACTGATATGTTAAGGCTGTTTTCTACTGTACTGTACCGTCCCGTCCCGTCCCCGCAACCCCCCACCCCTCCGATTCCTTTTTTGTATCATTTCCTCCAGGCTGTTCATATTTATTTTCTACTCCCACTGTTCTTTTCCAATCCTGATTTATAACATTTCATTTCTCACCGAGGATCATCCAAATGATTTGTCTTCACGTGCTGCTTCAGTGAGAACAGACCCTCATTGGTCACATACCAAGTTCAAATCAATGTTACCAATGATTTGTATATGTCTCAATTAGTGGGTACTAACAGCTCTTGATGCTCTGATTTATGACTTATCCACCATGAGGAAAAATGCTCAGATCAGTTTTTTTCCCCCCAAACCCACAGGACAACCAAATTAAAATATCAGCAAATAAGAAATGTGAGCACAATTACAATGGAGTTGTTCGGGCTTTGTGTGCCAGAGTTAATTTTAAATCAAATGAGCCAGTGTCACTCCTAATAAGTGACAATTAAGCCTGAATGCAGTTCCACCAAATAATGGACAGTTCAATACCTAAATAGATACAACATGATTGAGTTTATTCAATAAACACAAAACCTACCAGTAAAAAATGTTATGTCCAAATGATTTACACAGGAGATTTATTCATAATTCACTGCACTCCAAAAGCTTGGAGCTGCATTGATATGATAAGGCACATAATATACAAATATTACAGAAAACTGGGTACTTAATAGATCTCACATGTAAATAGAATATATAAAATTGCATATTTTGATTTTGTCTTTCAACATAGTGAAGCAAGCGCCCCCTGGTAGTTATGAGTGGAAGAGCAGAATCCAGACAGTACGAACTAAAGAGAAAAATAAAAATATCTCGTTCTTTAGTTTTTGTACCGAAAGGGACTTTTCAAAGCAAATTTTATCTATATGGAGGATTAGAACTAGAAGACAGTACTAGATCTGAGATTTTGTTAGGCTGAATCAGGGCTAGCTGGCTAATTTATATCCAAATATAATATAAAATACGATGCGAGGTACTAAATGCAGGCACTGTCATTATTTGCCACTTCTATCATCACTGATTGAAAGATTATATTTCACAAGGAACCAATTTTCAGATTATTTTTAACCCATCGTCTGATTGCACTGCATGAGGACCAATGAGATTACAGGATTTGGAAGTAAAATTACACAATGAGTCAGGAACAAGCTGCAGCCTGGACCGCTAACAGTTCAGCCAAAGTCACGGAGTTTAAATTGCAAAGAATTTACTTCCCAGATTATTTGTTCTCACTTTCCAATCGCTAAATTGCTTCTTCTCATTTTATGTTTTCTGTATTTAAAAAAAGGGATTTACAACTTAGAATAAATTTATTGGCGGAGAAACAGTGCTGTGAAATCCAGCATTTAAATATGTTTCAAGTCCTCCAAGGAATGATCTGAGAATCATGTACTCGGCACTGGAGGGACTCGAATTCAAAGATGATTTCTCAAAATATTCACATGCAACATAGCAAAATTTTGGTCGCTTTCATCGAATGGCCCTGTAATTTCTCTTTAAGGGAGTTTCCTACCTGGGTCAGGTGAGCCACCATGATGTCAGTTCTCACCGATATCTTTCCATCATGCAATGTATAGATGAAAAGCTTATTAACTCCCGACAGCAACCTGCATACAAATAGAAACTTAGCACATTAAAATTTACACAATCCATTGGTAGATATATTGTGGCATCGCACATGGTGAAAAATGCAAAAAAGAAATTAGGACTCTCTAAATTAGGACTGTGAAAATTAATTTGATTGTAAAAATGTTTTTTTTGGTGTCTCCTTATATTTAGGTATCTTTTGTTTCCTGTCTGCTATTTTTCTTTCCTTCCCCACCCATTCAGAATTTTTGCCTGCTCATTCTTTGATTTTATTTAAATCTGCTGGAGCCTTTCACTCCTGCACTTCACTTTATTTTGTTCTTGCTTCTCCATTATCCATTTTGTTTTAGAATTATATAATTTCAGGTGCTTTTCTGGCAAAGGTATCAGCCTTGGCTCAGAGCTAGCACTCTTGCCTCGGAGTCAAAAGATTCAAGTCCCATTCCAGAGATTTAAGCACATAATCTAGGCCAACACTTCAACACAGCACTGAGGAAATGCTGCACTGTCAGAGGGGCCACCTCTCGGATGAGATGTTAAATTGAGGCCCCGTTTGCCTTCTCAGGTGAACATAAAAGAGCCCATGGCAAATTCGAAGAACAGCAGCGGAGATTGCCCTGGTGTCCTGGACCATCTTTATCCCTCAACCAATATCACTAAAATCTCATTGCTGTTTGTGGGACCATGCTGTGTGCAAAATGATTGCCACTAGCATTGCGACAGTGACTACACTTCAAAAGTACTCCATTAGCTGTAAAGTACTTTGAAACATCCTGAGGTAGTGAAAGATGCTATGCAACATTCTTTTTTTACGTGGGGTGCAACGGCCACCCCACGCCAAAAGAACTCATGCACAGGATTCCATCCTTCAAAATGAAATTCAGGACCCTCATGGACAACCCCAACAGTGACAGACCGGAACGTCGTACTGCTATCATTGCCCGGGAACTCAGACGCTTCTATACCTTCTTCTGGAAAGGTGGTTATACCTTCTTCTGGAAAGGCAAACCAGAAGAACGCCATCTCTGTGGAGTTGGCTTCGCCATCAAGAATGAGCTGGTGGGCTGTCTCAGAGATTCCCCCGGTGGGATAAGCGAACGTCTCATGACTCTCCGGCTCACCCTAGCCCGGAACCAGTGTGCCACAGTCATCAGTGCGTACGCCCCAATACTCGATGCAACAGATGAGACCAAAGAGGAATTCTACTCCGGCCTCGAACAATCCCTGTCCCGAGTCCCTACAAACGATAAACTGATCCTCCTTGGCGACTTCAACGCCAGAGTCGGTAAGGTCAGAGCTTTGGGGAGGCATGATCGGCAGAGGGGGGATAGGGAAAACCAATTCCAGTGGTACCCTGCTCCTGACAAAATGCCTAGATCACCAACACCGTGTTCCATCAGAGGGACAAGTACAAGGCATCATGGCAACACCCTCGTTCCAAGTACTGTCATCTGCTCAACTACGTCATCGTCCGAGCTAGGGACCGCAAGGACGTGCACATCACTCGCGCCATGACCGGAGCGACGACTGCTGGACGGACCACCGCCTAATCTGCTCAGTCATTATCAATGTAGCTCCAAAGCAGCGATGGCAACAGAAACAATGCTGCAGGAAAATCAACGGCGGGGCACTCAAAGACCCAGTTAAGAAAGCCCTATAACAGCCAGCGCTTCAACCTGGAGACCCTCGATGACCCCGAGACGCAGAGTGCCCACAGTGCCTGGTCTGCTCTCAAGGCCTCCATAACCAGTGCCTGCGAAGAGACGCTCGATCACTCAACCAGGAAACACCAGGACTGTTTTGACGAGAACGACCAGGAGATCCAGGAGCTAATTAACCCAAGCACAAGGCATTTCTGAACTTAAAGCAGCAACCCAGCTCTACAGGCAGCTGAAGGCTGAGGTCTAACAAAAAACCCGCGACCTCAAGAATAGATGGTGGATGGAGAAAGCACAGGAGATCCAGCAGCTGGTCGACAACCATGACATGCAAGGATTCTTCAATGTAGTCAAGACTACCCAAGGCCCAAGCACCCAAGGCCCCATCCCACTGCTGGCCAAGAACGGAGAGGCACTCTTTAAGGACACCAAAGTAGTCAGGTCCCGCTGGAAGGAGCATTTCGAAGATCTCCTTAACCAAGACTCTGCCTTCAACACGTGTGTCCTCGACTCCATCCCGCATCATGTTACCAGTTACCATCTCAGTAAAACCCCAGCAATGCACGATGTAGAAAAGGCCATTGCCAGCTCAAGAACAAGGCATCAGGAGCAGATGGAATCTCTGCTGAGGCACTAAAGTATGGCAGGGAAGCACTATTGTCACGAATGCATGACCTCATCTCTCTTATCTGGAAAGAGGAGAGCATGCCAGGAGATCTCAGATGCCGTAATCGTGGCCATCTTCAAAAAAAGGACAAGTCAGATTGCGGCAACTGCAGAGGAAGCTCCCTGCTGTCGGCCACTGGGAAAGTCATCGCAAGAATCCTCCTCAACTGTCTTCTCCCTGTGGCTGAAGAGCTCCTCCCAGAGTCACAATGCGGATTCCATCCACTAAAAAGGGTACAACGGACCTGATCCTCACCGCGCGACAACTACGAGAAATGCAGGGAACACCACCAACCCTTTTACATAGCCTTCTTTGACCTCACAAAGGGCTTTGACACTATCAACCGTGAGGGACTATGGGAGCATCCTCCTCCATTTCAGTTGCCCCCAAAAGTTTGTCGCCATCCTCCGCCTGCTCCACAATGACATGCAAGCCATGATCCTGACCAACGGATCCACCACAAACCCAATCCATGTCCAGACCAGGGTCAGGCAGGGCTGCGTCATTGTGCCAACGCGCTTCTCGATCTTCCTCGCTGCAATGCTCAATCATACGCTTAACGAGCTCCCCGCTGAAGTAGAACCAATGGGAACCTGTTCAACCTTCGTCGCCTCCAGGCTAGATCCAAGATCGTCCCATCCTCTGTCATGGAACTATAGTATGTGGACGATGTTTGCTTCTGCGCACGCTCAGAGGCCGAACTCCAAGCCACCCTCACCGAGACGTACGAAAGCATGGGCCTTACACTAAACATCCGTAAGACAAGGTCCTCCATCAACCTGACCCCGCCACACAGCACTGCCCCAGTCATCAAAATCCACGCGCCACCCTTGGACAACGTGGACCATTTTCCATACCTAGGGAGTCTACTATCGGCAAGGGCAGATATCGATGACTAGGTCCAACAACGCCTCCAGTGTGCCAGCGCAGCCTTCGGTTGCCCGAGGAAGAGAATATTTGAAGACCAGGACCTCAAATCTGGCACCAAGCTTATGGTCTGTAGGGCAGTAGTGATACCCGCCCTCCTATATGGCTCAGAAATGCAAACTATTTATGTTATGCATTAATGCTTGGGGGTCACCAGACACCAGAGGGCGCCGCGGTCGGAGGTCATCAGGCTATACGCATGTGGCATGTGTGCTCGGTCACCTGTATATAAGCTGTGTGTCTTCATCGAGCTGGCACTCTTGGGCTGGAATAAAGATGGATCAGATTGCACCCGAGTGAGTTTACAGTAACTAAATTCGAGTCGTTACAATTTGATCCCTTCACGCTGGAGTCTGTTATTACAATTGGCGACGAGGTAATTTAAGAACCTTTGCATGCACCAATGGACACTGTTTGAATCCTGGAGAGATTCGTGGAGGGCGAGGATTGGGCGGATTTTGTCGACTACTTGGATCAGTGTTTTGTGGCCAACGGCATGGAGGCAGAGGCCTATGCAGTTAAGCACATGGCAGTTCTCCTCACCGTTTGTGGTTCGAAAATTTATGGCCTCATGAAGAATCTTCTCTCGCCTGTATGTCCGATGGAAAAAGGGTACGAGGAATTGTGTACGTTGGTGGGTAACCATCTGAAGCTAAGAGGGGATCACATCACACTACCGTTTCTACACGTATGTTCGTGCTGAGGGCCAGGACGTGTCGGGCTTGGTCGCCGACCTACGACGTCTTGCTGAGCTGTGTAAGTTCGGGAACATGTTGGAAGACATGCTGCGATTCTCAGGAAGCTGTTGGCTGCAGAGATGCTGGATTTGAAAAGGGCCATTGCGACTGCCCAGGCATGCATGACAACGGATGATAATTTGAGGCAGATATCATCGATGAGTTAAAGTTCCACGGCAAGTAATGTAAACAAGATGGCATCGTCTTCAGGCAGAGCTGCTTACGTGAAACCTGCCGCTGCTCAGAGCCCACCAACTGGTTCGAACCAGATTTCACCCCGTTGGCATTGTGGGGGCAATCATCGGCCTAATCAGTGTCGGTTTAGACAATACTCATGCAATTGATGTTCGAAATTGGGGCATCTGCACAAGATGTGTCCACAATGGAGCAAGCGTGGTGCGGCTCACCACGTGGTTAATGAGGACCAGTTCAGTGATGGCCCGGATACGCAACCCAAGGAGGAAGTGAATGGACTGTATTCGTTCCTGAGCAAGAGCCAGCCGATAGTTGTTAATGTGATGCTGAATGCGTGCCTGTATCAGTGGAGCTGGACACGGGTGTGAGCCAGTCGATAATGAGCCAAAGGACATTCGACAAACTGTGGGACGCTAAAGCTGCGAAACCAAAGCAGAGCCTAGTCAATGCCAGGTTGCGTACTTACACTAAGGAACTCATACCGGTACTCGGCAATGCAGCAATCGAGGTGTCATATGACAGTGTGGTTCACGAGTTACCATTATGGATCGTCCCAGATAATGGTCCAACGCTGTTCGGCAGGAATTGGCTCTAGAAAATCAAGCTGAACTGGAATGATGTCAAGATGTTGTCCTCGGTGGATGATACTTTGTATGCTCAAGTATTGAAAATGTTTCCTTCTTTGTTTGAACCGGGCATTGGCAACTTTACAGGAGCTAAGATGCAGATTCACTTGGACTCCAATGCAAGGCCTGTCTATCACAGAGCTCGGTCTGTTCCGTACATGAGGGAGAAGGTTGAAATTGAGCTTCGACAAAGGCACACAGCTTATATACAGGTGACCAAACACACATGCGTATAGCCCGATGACCTCCGACCGCGGCGCCCTCTGGTGTCTGGTGACTCTCAAGCATTAATACATAACAATATGCAGCAGACATCTCAAGGTGCTGGAGAAGTACCACCAGCGCTGCCTCCGCAAGACCCTGCAAATCCCCTGGGAGGACAGACGCACCAACTTCAGTGTTCTCGCTCAGGCCAACATCCCCAGCATCGAAGCACTAACCACGCTCGACCAGCTCTGTTGGGCGGGCCACATCATCCGCAAGCCCGACACGAGACTCCCTAAGCAAGCGCTCTACTCGGAACTCCTACACGGCAAGCGTGCCCCAGGTGGGCAGAGGAAACGTTTCAAGAACCCTCAAAGCCTCTTTGATAAAGTGCTCCATCCCCACCGGCACCTGGGAATCCCTGGCCCAAGACCGCCCCAAGTAGAGAAAGAGCATCCGGGAGAGCACTGAGCACCTCGAGTCTCGACGCCGAGAGCATGCAGAAATCAAGCACAAACAGCGGAAGGAGTGTGCGGCAAACCAGGCTACCCACCCACCCTTTCCTTCAACCACTGTCTGCCCCACCTGAGACAGAGACTGTAATTCCCGTATTGGACTGTTCAGCCACCTGAGAACTCACTGTTAGAGTGGAAGCAAGTCTTCCTCAATTTCGAGGGACTGCCTATGATGATGATGTAAATGCAAGTTCTATCTATCTATCTATCTAGGGACAAAGCCATCTTGTGATCTGTCTCTCTCCCTACCTGGAGCAGACGATGAATGCAGCACGTTGCCAGCGTCAAAATGACTTTAACTTGGGCTGCCCATGGAACTGAAGCATGCAAGGGCACAGTGCGTAGTGATGGCAGCAGAGGCATTGTGGCTACCTGAGGAAGGGCAATAAGCGGCCAGAACAGCTCACATTCATTTCACTGTATTAAAGCAAAGTACGACACAGAACTGTACTGGAAGGTAGCTGTCAGTCATTATAATATAAACTGAAATTCTCAACTCTACTGACCTGCGTTTACCACCATTAGTCCTTTGGACCACAGATGGAACAATCATAGAAACATAGAAAATAGGTGCAGGAGTAGGCCATTCGGCCCTTCTAGCCTGCACCGCCATTCAATGAGTTCATGGCTGAACATTCAACTTCAGTACCCCATTCCTGCTTTCTCGCCATACCCCTTGATCCCCCTAGTAGTAAGGACCTCATCTAACTCCTTTTTGAATATATTTAGTGAATTGGCCTCAACAACTTTCTGTGGTAGAGAATTCCACAGGTTCACCACTCTCTGGGTGAAGAAGTTCCTCCGCATCTCGGTCCTAAATGGCTTACCCCTTATCCTTAGATTGTGACCTCTGGTTCTGGACTTCCCCAACATTGGGAACATTCTTCCTGCATCTAACCTGTCTAACCCCGTCAGAATTTTATATGTTTCTATGAGGTCCCCTCTCATTCTTCTGAACTCCAGTGAATACAAGCCCAGTTGATCCAGTCTTTCTTGATAGGTCAGTCCCGCCATCCCGGGAATCAGTCTGGTGAACCTTCGCTGCACTCCCTCAATAGCAAGAATGTCCTTCCTCAGGTTAGGAGACCAAAACTGTACACAATACTCCAGGTGTGGCCTCACCAATGCCCTGTACAACTGTAGCAACACCTCCCTGCTCCTGTACTCAAATCCCCTTGCTATGAAGGCCAACATGCCATTTGCTTTCTTAACCACCTGCTGCACCTGCATGCCAACCTTCAATGACTGATGTACCATGACACCCAGGTCTCTTTGCACCTCCCCTTTTCCTAATCTGTCACCATTCAGATAATAGTCTGTCTCTCTGTTTTTACCACCAAAGTGGATAACCTCACATTTATCCACATTATACTTCATCTGCCATGCATTTGCCCACTCACCTAACCTATCCAAGTCGCTCTGCAGCCTCTCAGCATCCTCCTCGCAGCTCACACTGCCACCCAACTTAGTGTCATCCGCAAATTTGGAGATACTACATTTAATCCCCTCATCTAAATCATTAATGTACAGTGTAAACAGCTGGGGCCCCAGCACAGAACCTTGCGGTACCCCACTAGTCACTGCCTGCCATTCTGAAAAGTACCCATTTACTCCTACTCTTTGCTTCCTGTCTGACAACCAGTTCTCAATCCATGTCAGTACACTACCCCCAATCCCATGTGCTCTAACTTTGCACATCAATCTCTTGTGTGGGACCTTGTCGAACGCCTTCTGAATCAGGTTGGTCATGTGCTTACCAGCAACCAATGAGATTGCAGTGATATAAACATTTAGAATGGTCATGTGATTACTATTGGCTAAAGAAATTTCTAGAAAGTGAACTCAAAATTTTGCATTCAAGATCAGTAAAGAACCACCTTTTGCAGAAATGTATAAAGTTTAGATTACTTATGAAATCCTCCAAAAGTAATAACTGCCTAGTACTTACCACAATGTTTCACGTATCACCTGGGCTTCTGTAAGAAATGTTCGCTCCTCTGAATAATACAGTGGATCAGTGTTATACAAATGCTGCTCCCTAGACAGTAAAGTTATAAAATTAGAATCAAAGAGAAAACCTATTCTTATTCTCAGGCAAAACAAAGAACCTACATAATAACCTACTCCATTCAATAAAATGTTATTTCCTTTGTTAAATACAGTCATTCCCTTCTGCACTGTTGACTTTAGCTCGAATACAGTTCTATTGGTGTCAACAGCCTCCTGGTTAATTAGTCAAACTGGCCATTCTTCACATACGAGCCTGGATAGTAAGTCTCAGACTTCAACTATGCACAGATGTGCAGATGAGCCTGATCATGTTCACACCTGATGGCTACACACATGCACTTTCCAGCTGTAACAGGAATCCTGACTAAATTTTCCTGACTAACCTAGGGCTGCAGAGGCCATTTGTAGCAGCTTTATTGACACTGAGCTCAGTTAATTCAACACAGATGTGATATTGAATCCAAGACTTCTGATCGCGAAGGCTCAAGGTTACATCAGCCTGCACCTTTCCCGACTGGGAGTTGAAGAGTTTTCTTCCAAGCTATAGGCTGAAGGGGGTAGATAAATGCCCTTCAGCTCTTTGAAAATTTTACTTTTAAGCCAGCCAATGGAAAGTACACCAGAACAACCCAAATGACGGTTATACCTCAGATGTTCTCACACCATGTGCATAGTCCCGATCAGCTCAGTGTGCTTCCTCACAGCAAAACAACTGAAATTAAAGAATTCAACTGTGTACTAAAGCCCAGAGTTTATGGGCTGGGGCTCCAGTATAGCAGAGCATCCTCCAATTCATTGACAGTCTTAATAATGGATCTTATCGTCACCTTTAGAGGGTCTAAACTACTCAACAGAATTATTGCCCCATGCATCGCTCTCAACTATAAGTCATTATTCTTTTACTATGTAGTAAATTGCCCAGAAATTTGCTGCGTAGTGTAAATTATTAAATAACATTAACAATTGCCTTCTTACCAGATGGCAGCTAAATTGGAATGCAAGTGGAAGCTGTGACCAAATTTGGATGCTTTGTTTGTCCAGTACTGGGTGACCACATGCTGCTCCAGCCACGAACGTGCTTCTGGTTCACCAACTAGATCAAGTAGAAATATAATTATCAGACACACCTTTTTGCCAATATGTTTTGATTTCAAATATTCTAGCTAAAATAATTCTTTAGAACTGTATACATCCTAGTGCTTTGCAACCTTATGTAGAGACATTTTCCTCAACCATTTTGCTATATCTGCCCCCACCAATCTCTTTTGGATCCGTTCCCCTCAAGCATATAATAAACAAATTAAATTGGGATGGTCGTCAGGTTCTAGGTAACTTAAGTTCTGTAAACCATCATTTGGAGGCATGCACAAGTGCGTCCTAGATCTGACTCTCAAATCCGCTATGAACATTTTTGCAGAAACATCCCATGAGCCCATAAATATTTTTTAGCCCTTTACACCGCTCAAAATTATTCTACATATATAATCTTTCTTTACTTAACTGAGATCGCAAAACTGACTAAAGACAAATTTTCTTTGTGGACAAAATTGTCACGTCCCTGTGGAGCCCAAAAAAATAGAACAGATGGGTCGAAGAAGACATCTCTCATAACTTAATTAAATAAGCTTCTCACCATTATCAAAAGATAAAGGTCACAATATTTCAGTTTATATCTGTCTACAGGAGAACCACAGCACCATCACTATAAAGCATACCCATACTTTAAGAGTGCAGTTGAAACTACATTTACGGTGCATATGGCTTTTGTCCCCCACCCAAATTTCTCCCCTTCTCTGTTGAATTTATGGATCACAAGTATCAGGGGATTTCTGCTACATTTATAAAGTAGCCATTTTTCATACATGAGGTTAGACAGTGAAAGCCAGTCGGTTGTGCAACCACAGCAGAATCACAGCCAAGCTCAATCCTTTCTCCAGTGACCACAATCTCAGTTTCCATCGGAGTTATAGAATAAAAATCAACAGTGGGAACCATAGCTTATTTTTCCAAATCCCTAGTCTAGGATTCACTGCTCGAGTTCAACTAAGTTAGCACAGAATAGGGTCAAACCTCCTGATCAATATGACTCAGTTTGCACTGGACTATGCATTTACCTAGTAAACTATAAGGCAAGGTCTTTTGGCCCAAGTTTCCACAGGATAAAAAACGGGCACCCCTCCGAGCTGGGCGCCCGTTTTTCGCGCCTAAAACGGCGCCAGAAAAAAAACGCGCTATTCTCGAGCGCTCTACAGCTCCTTGTCTGTTTGGCGTGGCGCCCAGGGGGGCGGAGCCTACACTCGCGCCGATTTTGTAAGTGGGAGGGGGCAGGTACTATTTAAATTAGTTTTTTTTCCTGCCGGCAACGCTGCGTGTGCGCGTTGGAGCGTTCGCGCATGCTCAGTGTGAAAAAAAACATTGGCACTCGGCCATTTTTGTAGTTCTTTGTAGCTGTTTAATTTTTGAAAATTTTTTTATAAAACCACATTGCCATCAGCACATCAGCACTGAGGCTTCCCTTCTCACTGTCTCCTTCCCCTCCCTCCCCTCCGCGACAACAAGCCGCTGTCTACTTCCCCTCCCTCCCCTGCGCGGCAACACACCGCTGTCTCCTTCCCCTCCCTCCACGGCAACAAGCCGCTGTCTCCTTCCCCTCCCTCCCCTGCACGGCAACAAATGGCGGTTTCCTTCGAACGATGGCTGAAGCACTTTCACACAGGTAGGAAGATGGTTTATTTAATCTTTTCTTTGCTTATAAATGTTTATTCAGATTGGATTTATTTGTATAATATTTGTAGAAGTATAAATAAGGATTGATTGTAGAATTTAATGAGTTCCCTTCCCCACCCCCTCTCGTTCTGGACGCCTAAATTTGTAACCTGCGCCTGATTTTTTAATGCGTAGAACAGGTTTTTTCAGTTCTACAAAAATCTTCACTTGCTCCATTCTACTTTAGTTTGGAGTACGTTTTCACTGTGGAAAATTTGAAATCAGGCGTCAGTGGCCGGACACGCCCCCTTTTGAAGATAAAATTCTGTTCCAAAGTAGAACTGTTCTACCTGACTAGAACTGCAGAAAAAAAAAATGTGGAGAATTGCGATTTCTAAGATAGTCCGTTCTCCACCAGTTGCTCCTAAAAATCAGGCGCAAATCATGTGGAAACTTGGGCCCTTTGTTTCTACATGCACTCAATCCAACAGATCAGTGCATGGCCTGAAGGCTAGACTTTTACAAAACATACCTTTCGAAGAGACGTGTGATGCAGCTTTCTTGATTTGCGCTTGTTCTTCCGGTGGTGTTTTGTCAACCTGAATTCCAGAATCCTCTCTGCTCAGAGACTCTTGGAGTTCCTCTTCACTTTCTTCTTCAGACCACTCCTAAGAATAAAACAAACAAAATGCATTTATTTTGTTTCTTTAACAAATCTGTGGAATTCTCTGCCCCAGAGAGCTGTGGAGGGTGGGTCATTGAATATATTCGAAGTGCAGATGGACAGATTTTTGAGCGATAAGGAAATAAAGGGTCATGGGGAACGGGCAGGGAAGTGGAGCCGAGTTCATGATCAGATCAGTCATGATGTCATTAAATGGCGGAGCAGGCTCGAGGGGCCAAATGTCCTACTTTTTATGTTCTTAACATAGAAATCATCTCAAAGTGCCTTGTTGAGTGGGGGTGGGGGGGAGGGCAGAAATTGTGGAAGAGAAAGAGGAGAACAAGGATGCATGCCAAACAGCTGTAGAAGTTGTTGAGGAAGTGACCAAAAGCTTGATTGAAAATATGGATTTTATAAAGGCATGCAAAGTTGGAGAGAAGTAGCTTGATGGAAAGCTTTAGGGAGGGAGATCCAGACATGGGGGGGAGGAACTTAACACAATCACAATCACTAAGGAGGTGGTACTCAGTAAAATAATGGGATTAAAGGCAGATAAATCTCCTGGGCCTTAAGAGAAGTAGCAGCAGGGATAGTGGATGCATTGGTTGAAATTTACCAAAATTCCCTGGATTCTGAGGAGGTCCCAGCAGATTGGAAAACTGCAAATGTGACGCCCCTATTTAAAAAAGGAGGTAGACAAAAGCAGGAAATTATAGACCAATTAGCATAATATCCGTGATTGGGAAAATAGAAACATAGAAATTTACAGCGCAGAAGGAGTCCATTCCAGCCCATTGTGTCTGCGCCAGCTGACAAAAAGAGCCACACGGCCCTTGGTCAGCAGCCCTAAAGGTTACATATAAATCTATGAACAATGACAGAAAGGCAAAGAACACCCAGTCCAACCAATCCACCTCACCACAACTGCAACACCCCTTATACTAAAACATTCTACACTCCACCCCAACCGGAGCCATGTGATCTCCTGGGAAATGCAAAAAGCAGATTAAAAACCTAGGCCACTTTAGGGAGAAAAAAATCTGGGAAAATTTCTCTCCGACCCATCCAGGTGATCGAAACTAGTCCAGGAGATCACCCTGGCCACATTCTATTCCCTGCAGTACTTATCATTTATATCTGTTCCGTCCAACAAAAGGTCATCCAGTCTAATCCCAATTACCAGCTCTAGGTCCGTATTGCTGCACTTTAAATGCCCATCCAACCATCTCTTAAAAGTGGTGAGGGTTTCTGCATCCACCACTCTTTCAGGCAGCAAGCTCCAGATCCCCACAACCCTCTGCGCAAAGAAACCCCCCCTCAAATGTTGGAGTCCATTATTAAAGAAGCAGTCGCAGGACATTTGGAAAAGCAAAATTCGGTCAGGCAGAGTCAGCATAGATTTATGATGGGGAAGTCACGTTTGACAAATTTGCTGGAGTTCTTTGATGATGTAACGGACAGGGTGGATAAAGGGGAACCAGTGGATGTGATGTATTTGGACTTCCAGAAGGCACTTGACAAGGTGCCACTTAAAAGGTTACTGCACAAGATAAAAGTTCACGAGGTTGGAGGTAATATATTAGCATGGATAGAGGATTGGCTAACTAACAGAAAACAGAGAGTTGGGATAAATGGTTCATTCTCTTGTTGGTAACCAGTAACTAGTAGGGTGCCGCAGGGATCAGTGCTGGACCCCCAACTATTTACAATCTATACTAACTACTTGGAAGGACCAAGTGTAATGTAGCCAAGTTTGCTGACGATACAAAGATGGGAGGAAAAGCAATGCGTGAGGAGGACACAAATAATCTGCAAAAGGACATAGACAGGCTAAGTGAATGGGCAAAAATTTGGCAGATGGAGTATAATGTTGGAAAGTGTGAGGTCATGCACTTTGGCAGAAAAAAATCAAAGGGCAAGTTATTATTTAAATGGAGAAAAATTGCAAAGTGCTGCAGTACAGCAGGACCTGGGGGTACTTGTGCATGAAACACAAAAGGTTAGTATGCAGGTACGCAAGTGATCAGGAAGGCCAATAGAATCTTGGTCTTTATTGCAAAGGGGATGGAGTATAAAAGCAGGGAAGTTTTGCTACAGTTATACAGGGTATTGGTGAGGCCACACCTGGAATACTGTGTACAGTTTTGGTTTCCATATTTAAAAAAGGATATACTTGCTTTGGAGGCAGTTCAGAGAAGGTTCACTAGGTTGATTCCGGAGAGGAGGGGGTTGACTTATGAGGAAAGATTGAGTAGGTTGGGCCTCTACCCATTGGAAGATTATGAAGGGGCTTGACAAGGTGGATGCAGAGAGGATGCTTCCACTGATAGGGGAGACTAGAACTAGGGGGCATGATCTTCAAATAAAGGGCCACCCATTTAAAACTGAAATGAGAAATTTCTTCTCTGAGGGTTGTAAATCTGTGGAATTCGCAGCCTCAGAGAGCTGTGGAAGCTGGGACATTGAATAAATTTAAGACAGAGATAGACAGATTCTTAACTGATAAGGGATTAAGGGGTTATGGGGAGCGGGCAGGGAAGTGGACCAGTCCATGATCGGATCAGCCATGATCGTATTAAATGGCGGAGCAGGCTCGAGGGGCCATATGGCCTACTTCTGCTCCTATTTATTATGTTCTTATGAAAAGAGCGCAGCGCCTCAAAGCTCTGCCACAAATGGTGGGGCAAAGGAAGGGGAGAGTGCATAGATGGCCAGAGTCAGTGGGCTAAAGACAAGTGCAGGAACATACAGCGGTGTGATGTCAGGTGGAGCAAGGGCATGAGGAGATCTGAAGATGAGGGGGAGGATTTTAAATTCAATGTGTTGGGAGGGGGAGGGGGAAAAGGATGAGGGCGATGGATAAGCAAGTCTAAGTGCATGACAGAATAGGGTCACCTGAAATCTGGGCAAGCTGGAGTTGAGAAAGCGTAGAGGATGGGAGACCAGCAAGGAGAATGTTAGAGAAAGAGTCCAGAGGTAACACAGGTGTGGATAAAAGTTTCAGCAGCTTTAGTGGTTGGGCAGGAATAAAGCTGAGTGATGCTGCACAGGTGGAATAAAGAGGCCTTGATGATGGATTAACTGTGATGTTTCAAGCTAAGCTTTGGAATGCAAATCCCCTGGGAGGTCAGACACACCAACGTTAGCATCCTCGATCAGGCCAACATCGAAGCACTGACCACACTTGACCAGCTCTGTTGGGCGGGCCACATTGTTCGCATGCCTCCCAAAGCAAGCGCTCTACTTGGAACTCCTACATGCCAAGTGTGTCCCAGGTGGGCAGAGAGACGTTTCATGGACACCCTTAAAGCCGCCTTGATAAAATGCAACATCCCCACCGACACCTGGGAGTCCCTGACCAAAGACCGCCCTAAGTGGAGGAAGTGCATCCGGGAGGGTGCTGAACACCGAGTCTCATCACTGAGAGCATGCAGAAATGAAGTGCAGGAAGCGGAAGGAGCGTGCGGAAAACCTGTCCCACCCACCCTTTCCCTCAATGACTGTCTGTCCCACCTGTGACAGAGACTGTAATTCCTGTATTGGACTGTTCAGTCTCCTAAGAACTCACTTTTAGAGTGGGAGCAAGTCTTCCTCAATTTCAAGAGACTGCCTGCAACGGTGATGGATTGTATAACACATCAGCATATTTGAAATAGAATAGCACAAGAGAGGGGAATATATAATCCTTGAGCAATAGACCATCTACTAGAAAACTGAATTCTAATGCCAGTCCTTGGACTTCTAGCAACACATGAGGGAGGGAGATTGAAAACAAGAGGAAGTTACAAAAAAAAAACCTTTCCCTAACCCCACCTTAAATTGAAAGGAAACTCAAGAGATGCGTGCATGCATGCAGTAAATGTTTAGAACATTGGAGATGAAAAATGTATTTACCACCCCCCCCCCCCTCCCACCAACAGTCTCATTAAAAGCACCAAAGTAAAACAGCAAACTGCAAATACTTGAAGGCTACATTATCTTTCTAAATGTTTACATTGCTATGGAAACAGTATAATTAAATGGGATTTCAGTAACTATTTGAATAAAACAAGCTTTAAACAAAGGATGATGGTTCGATACTTCAGTGTTACCATGCTTACATTTTGATATAGAATTTTATGAAAAGACCAAGAGTGCTGTCAGTACGTTTCTGACCATCTCATTACAAGAATATACAGATCAAAAAGTTACAGAGAAAAATAACCCAAAAGTTAAGGACTAACAAACATAACAAAATTCAGTTGACAATTTTCATCCTTATTTTCAAATCCCCCCCCACCCCCGAAATGTCTGCACTCCTCTAATTCTGCCCTCTTGAGTATCCCCGATTATAAATTGCTCAACTATCGGTGGCCGTGCCTTCTATTGCCTGGGCCCCAAACTCTGGTGATCCCTGCCTAAACCTCTCCGCCTCTCTTTCCTCCTTCAAGACGCTCCTTAAAACATATCTCTTTGACCAAGCTTTTGATCATCTGCCCTAATATGTTCTTATGCGGCTTGGTGTCAAATTTTTCATCTCATAATACTCCTGTGAAGCTGCTTGGGACGTTTCACTACGTTAAAGGTGCTATATAAATATAAGTAGTTGTTGTTGTTGACAGGGACGGCCAGAGGTATAGAATATGTGGACTGGTTGAATTCCTTAAATTCATTCATGGGATGTAGACATCATTGGCCAGGTTAGCATTTAATGGATGGGGTGCAATTAAGCAGGCTGTTTTATCCTGGATGGTGTTGAGTTTGCGTGTTGTTGGAGCTGCACTCATCCAGACAAGTGGCAAGTATTCCATCAGACTTTGACTTGCGCCTTACAGATGGTGGAAAGACTTTGGGGAGACAGGAAGTGAGACATTCACGAGTTCATATCCTTAAAGGGATGCAGAGGAGGAAATAAGTTCTGAAGCATGAGACTGCGAGTGGTTTAAAATATCCATGTTTCAGGGTATTGTGTTGGAGATCAACACTACGTTGAGTAGGTTGCAAGTTCGTATCAGTAATCTTACACACAGTTGTGTCTCTCAGCCCAACATCGTAAGAAAACAGCAGAGATTATGCCCCTCCTCAGAGGGAGGTTCATCCTCACGCATACCTCTTAATAGGCACCTTCACAGTGGCCTCAGTAGATCCCTGGGAGCAAGTTGTCTCCCAACTGAGATGCACAGGAAGACCCAAAATAAAGGGCAAGGAGAGAAAATAATTCCAAACAGGTTACTCACTGGAGTGTCTGGATATGGGCCAATATCAAAGTCTTCACCTTCCCTCAGGTATTTCCCCCAGTCAAAATCATCATGTTGCACTGCAAAAAAACAATACATTTCAGTCAGTGCAATTATGACACTAAAACTGCTTTAAAGTTAACACAATGGGCCACCTTTCATTGAATTTAAAATTCTTATTCTTGTGATCAAACTCCTCGATACCCTTACCCCTCTCTATTTCTGTAGCATTACAGCACCCACTCCCCTCCCAAAGAAACTCATTGTTTCTCTGACTGCGGACTCTTGTGCACCCCTCCCCTTCACCCCAACTTTGGCAGGCATGTCTTCACACTTGGGTCCCATTCTCCAATATTCTCTCCCTAAACCCTTCTGCCTCTCCACCTCCATTAAGACCCACCTCTTCGGTTCTCTGATTTCGAAGGACTGATCGTCCCCCACACCCTCCATTCCACCATCTGTTGCTGTTCTTCCAATCTGCCCTCTCGCAACCAAAACGACTTTGTTTCTCTACTCTTCTCTCTGCCTCCAAACGGTTCTTAAAAATCTATCTCTTTGACCATGACTTTAGTCTCGTTTCCTCCCCCTAATTCCTTCACTTTGTCTTCAGTATACACACCTGCCTCTTAAAATCATATATAATTGCCAGTTGCTGCTGCTGCAATCTAATAACGAAGAAAAATTGTTACCATTAAGCAAACTAATTTCCTCTCTTCATTGTAGATCCGATCAAAATCTAATTATGCACTCCTGGTTTAAATATTATACTGCTGTAATGCCAATTGCCATCAGTAATTGGCATTGTAATGACAAATTTAATATGAATTACACTACGTTATTGCAGTGCACACATTTATCCAGTGGAAGACTGCAGAAGCCCATTTATAAAGGAAAGGAAGTAAAAAGAAAATTAAAAGGAAATTAAAAGAAACAGACCATGAAATGAGGACACAAAAAATGAAAAGATTAAAGCATAATGAACAGGGAAGGAAACTCTACCTCAATAATGCTCGGCAGTCAAAGACCCACACAAAAGAAATTGTTACTCTATAGAATGGAATTAATGGATGCCTGCATTCCTTCCCCAAAACAGGAATGCACGATAAAAAGTATTGTACACAGCAAGTTAATTTGGTCACAAAGGGACAATGCCTGTTTATTCAGTACTTTCAGGTATGTTAAATCATCTTTGGCGTTTGCATTCAACATACAATTTAAATGTGATGAATGTGGAACATTCCTGCTGCACTTTTGTCTGATGTAACTAAAGTGCTTATTACTATTTTACTAATAATGCCCCACATCCACGACGTACCAATTTCAATTACGTTCAACAGGGTTTGCGTAACAGAAATAATTCTTGTAATGGCAATGCTGCTTTGTAACAGCAGAAAAACAAAGAGGGATGAAGCTGAATTTCTTCAGGCTCACGTCATCACTGCAATGTTATATAATAGGCACACTTGGGAGTCAAGGAAATCATCCTGTGACTTCCTTAATTCAGTAGCAGCTGATTGAAGGAGAAGGGCTTTTATTCTTACCCGAGCAAGACGGGTAATCTGGACACCTAAATAAATTGGAGGAATTCAGGAATGCAGGCCAAAATAGCTCAGGGCACACTGCGCAATTTTCTCCTCAATTTTCGGTGCAAGTTCACCAATTTCTATCTGCAGTACTTTTTTCAGATAAAAACAAAGCGAAATACTGCACAAGGTGGAAATCTGAAACAAACACAGAAAATGCTGGAATCACTCAGCAGGTCAGTGAGCATGTATGGAAGCAGCAAAAGTTAAGGTTTCAGATCTTATGACCCTCCACAGAAACCCTTATTTCTGACACACGGTAATAGGACTTTAAACATTATTTTTTGTTCCTCCTTCCACTTCCTTCAATAGGTTGACAATTTTCCTACACCTTTTTTAATAAAGGTTAAAAATAAACGTTCTTATGGTGCATATCTAGCTCAAATAAACAACAGGGGTGATATAATAAGCTGACAATTTTGTGTTGACAGTATAGCTTTGTAACCTGCAGAACAGGTGCGCAATAACTAAATATCTGACCCCAAGCTCAGCAATGGGATGTACTAGCTCTACAATTACTTAAGGGACTGACATTTGCTAATGGAGCAATCTGTTAATGCAATTCACAAATGAATAAAGGGCCAACATAATGACTCACCCTCTTCCTTCTGTCTTGGCTTCTCGATATACTGAGAATTGGAAGGTGAATCAGAAAGGGCCAGCAAGAGGGAGAGTATTGCATAATGTTCCTTGGTCTGCAACAACATAGTTTGGGATGAAGCCACTTCAGCATTAGTTTTACAGGAGTTCTTTGCATACAGAAATAAAACTTTGAAGCCAAGACTTCAAATATGCAGTGATAAACTGCTTTTAAGTAAATCACCTATTAGAAACAATAATTCTGACACTAGGTGTAAAAAATTCAACTTAACAGGTTTTTAAAATCATTTCACCCACTAATCCTATGTGCAATTTAAGGAGTGCTGAAGCCACCAGTAGCGCTCCTATTGAGATCAGCTGTCCAGGGATTAAATCAGGGGTTTTCGTGTTCTGTATGACTGCTATTCACTTGTCTTTCCTGTTTCTCCCCTCTCCTAAAGGCACTGACTCCTTCATTGGGTATAGTTCACCCATTGAGTGCTACTCGCATGCGTGCCTCAACAGCAAGTGCATGTCGTTGTCCAGCACCATATGAATGCACATCCACTCTGGTCCACTGTACAGCAATCAGAAGTGGGAACCTGGCTGCTAGATCTAACCGATATCAACAAACAGCACAAACAACATCCAACCTGGAACCTTGTTGATTTGTGTTGAGATCAGCAGCATTAACATCCCTTGGCTCAGATGAGTCCAAAAAAGGATTAAATAATTTGGTTCCAAAGACCCGTCATCTGAAGTCTTGTTTAGTAGTTCATTAAGTACAGTCAATGTGAAAGTGACCTCTTGGTTTCCTGTACAGTCTCAATTAAAAGGTAAAATTCAAACTTGCTTTTCAACAATAAAAATGACTGGAACGGTGTAAATTCAGCAGACACAAGCTTGAGTGAGCTGTCCATTTCTTAATTGAATGATTTAACCAAGTCTGCACTCATTGTGCTAAGCAATGCTCTGTTACAAAAGTTAGTAACTTAGTGAAGAATTTAAACAAGTTATGGTTAGCTTGCAGTTTTGTTAGCTTATAAACACCTCCTATCTCAAGCACAAAATATCTCCCTACACACACCTTGCCAAGGATTAGAAGAGAAAAAGAGCCCACCTACATAATTTACATTTACAGTGCTCATCAAGATGATGGATGCCAGTTCTGGAGAATAGATTAGCTCACATTTTCCACAATACAGCAAGCTGACTGACTGCAACTTAAAAGGACCTCTTGCTGAATCAGATTCACATTGTAAAATCAGAGATAACTGGCCTCCCACTAACACAAATTATCCATAGAGTTACTACACATCACAGACAAAGCATACATTGAGTTTCATCCCTGCACTGGGCGAATTTAGCTGATCGCTGGGGACACTACAACCCACCTCCGTGCGTGTACGCGAGGGATGGGGGGAAAAAAAGCTCCTGACCATTATCCAGTGGATCTGCTGGAAGTGCGTATGCATGGACGCCAGGTGTAGGGTAGGATGAGGTTCGGTTGTGATAACGCTCTATATAGTGCAGCAGTCCTGTGATACACACAATCATGGCTCACCCATAAATAGCTATTCAGTGAGATATTGGAGGACATGTGGCGCTCATGAAATATTATTTGAGCAAGGCATGCCTTCAGGAGAAATAAGAGGGGAGAAAACAATGGGAAAATAAAAGTAGAATTTTTTTTTAAAAAAGGTACTTTATTCAGTATTTTTTTAGATTCTGCAAAAATTGTCAAAACGGTAAAGTCCAGTTCAATTTATCATAAACATCAGATACCTTTGTTCCTTCAACAGTCTCAAGAGGCAACTCCAGAAACTCATCTGTTAGCCTCAGCCAGCTTACAGCTTTAGGGAGCTCTGAATGAATAGTCAGCTTTTCGTGGATTCTGAGAAGCAAAAGGAATTAATGTCAGTGACCAGCATTGCACCAGCATTCTAAGATAAAGACATATATAAGTGGAGGACCTCACCCGTCAATCACACGTGTTATTTTGTGGCTGTTTACGTCAAGAAACTGATGGTATCTGAAAAGAAGAATTTAAAAAGTCAAATTCAAACATCATGCAACAGGAAAAGGAAATGGACAAACGGCAGGCTTAGACCAGGGATAAAATATTACTTTGACAAAAGATCTGAAACGTTATCTCTCTTTCTTTCTCCACAGATGCTGCCTGACCTGCTGAGTGTTTCCAGTATTTTCTGTTTTTATTATTTATATTATATAAAATATTACTTCTTACAAAGCAAGCAGAGTTTTACTGGTGGGTGTAATGGGACTGGTGAGGTCCGGAGATCGGAAGTGGAGAAGTCGGACGAGGCACGGAGGAGCGGAGAGGTCGGAGCCCAGAGGTGGAGCAATGTGGACAAGACAAAGGGAAGGCGCAGCACGGGCCAATAGCAAGGCTGAGGTAGTGAGGCTCACATTGCATACTATGAAATCCACGTAGAAAGAGGTCCTGTAGGAAGGAGGCAGGAAGGAGGACAGTAGGAGTATGTTTGAGTTTGTGTGTATGTATTGGCACATGCAGCGGAGTCTGGTCTCCAGTCGTCTTGGATTTCCTTGCCACTGGATCAAGACCTTGCTCCGTCAAGCCCGTGTGGTGGTTGATGTGCAACGGCCACCACACATTAAAAGAATTCACGCACAGGCACATTCCACCGTTTAAAATTTGTTCATCAGTCACCTGAGTACTCATTTTTAGTGTGGAAGCAAGTCATTCTCGACCCCGAGGAACTGTCTATGATGATGATGATGATGATATAATGGTTATTAATTTTATTTCCTATTAGCCCAACCAATGGTTTTTTAAAATTAAAAAAACAAGAGAACTTTTGTCCCATTTAAGTAGTCATGATAACTGTTAACGCATCAATCAAGTTGATGAAGAGATGCAAAAGCAAAATACTGCAGATGCTGGAAATCTGAAATAGAAACAGAAAATGCTCAGCGGGTCAGGCAGCATCTGTGGAGAGAGAAACAGAGTTTATGTTTCAGGTCAATGTCCTCTCGTCAGAACTGATGAAGAGGTGGGCTGCTCCCAAATGTTTTTCAAAATTTGAACTGAGCATCAACGGTTGTGCAAAATGCAGGTGGAAGTGAATCAACCACAAATATGCCTGCTTGTGGTCTCACAGCTTCACTGCAAGAGAAATCCATCCACTTGGTGGCATCATGTGTTGCAGCACAAATACACTGCGCCTCTGTGTTGTCTTATGGAGTGCATTTTTAAACAAGGGTTTCTTCTAAACAGAAAAATAGTTCATGGTATTGTACAACACAAAATGGAACTTTGGGTATTCTGAATTTGGATGTATAGCATACAGCAGTTCTTCCACATTGGGAGCATAAGCCATTCAGCATGTGAGCAAAATATAACATTACTGTCATGTTTCGGAGTTAAAATCATGTTCAAATGTGGACCTTCCAATAAGTACTTGTAGCAAGCAGTATTTTTAAACTGTTGACCCATAATCTATTGTAGAAACAAGAAACAATATTATCCAACATTGTATACAAGGGAATAACACACATTTACAAATACAACAGGATAGTCACTATCAATACACTGTCATAACTACGGGAGAACATGGTGGAAGCCACATAAAAGGTTACTGCACAAGATAAAAGTTCACAGGGTTGGGGGTAATATATTAGCATGGATAGAGGATTGGCTAACTAACAGAACACAGAGAGTCGGGATAAATGGTTCATTCATCTCCGAAATCAACCGAGTGAACCTTCTCTGAACTGCCTTCTCTGAAAAGCAAGTATATCCTTTCGTAAATATGGAAACCAAAACTGCAATTAGTAACTAGTGGGGTGCCGCAAAGATCAGTGCTGGGACCCCAACTATTTAAAATCTATATAAACGACTTGGAAGAAGGGACCGAGTGTAATGTAGCCAAGTTTGCTGATGATACAAAGATGGGAGGAAAAGCAATGTGTGAGGAGGACACAAAAAATCTACGAAAGGACATAGACAGACTAAGAGAGTGGGGAAAGATTTAGCAGATGGAGTATAATGTTGGAAAGTGTGAGGCCATGCACTTTGGCAGAAAAAAAATCAAAGAGCAAGTTATTATTTAAATGGAGAAAGATTGCAAAGTGCTCCAATAAAGCAGGACCTGGGGGTACTTGTGCATGAAACACAAAAGGTTAGTATGCAGGTATAGCAAGTAATCAGGAAGGCCAATGGAATCTTGGCCTTTATTGCAAAGGGGATGAAGTATAAAAGCAAGGAAGCCTTGCTACAGTTATATAAGGTATTGGTGAGGCCACACCTGGAATACTGCGTGCAGTTTTGGTTTCCATATTTACGAAAGGATATACTTGCTTTTCAGAGAAGGCAGTTCAGAGAAGGTTCACTAGGTTGATGAGGGGGTTGACTTATGAGGAAAGGTTGAATAGGTTGGGCCTCTACTCATTGGAATTCAGAAGAATGAGAGGTGATCTTATCGAAACGTATAAGATTATGAGGGGGCTTGACAAGGTGGATGCAGAGAGGATGTTTCCACTGATGAGGGAGACTAGAACTAGAGGGCATAATCTTAGAATAAGGGGCCGCCCATGTAAGACAGAGATGAGGAGAAATTTCTTCTTTCAGAGGGTTGTAAATCTGTGGAATTCGCTGCCTCAGACAGAAATACACAGTTTCTTAAACGATAAGGAGATAAGGGGTTATGGGGAGCGGGCGGGGAAGTGAAGCTGAGTCCATGATCGGATCAGCCATGATCGTATTAAATGGCGGAGCGGGCTCGAAGGGCCGTTTGGCCTACTCCTGCTCCTATTTCTTATGTTTTTATGTTCTAAGATAGTGAGGCTCCTAGTTATTTATTCCGTAAACGGAGTGACTGCTGCCAACGAACCGGAAGCTGCAGTATTCTCCTGGTAAACCCTGGGGAGAGAGAAATGAGCAGAAGGCAGTCAAAGGTTGCGCAGTCTATCTGTACGTCCTCTCACCAAGAGTCAGGAAAACCCTGAGAAAGGAGAGAAGGTAGAAAGAGGGGAAACAAGGAGAATTAGTAATAAAGGGATATGCTTCTAAGTCTGTAGATGATTGGCCATCAGGAGTTTTTTTTTAAAAAAAAGCTTATTCTAATCCTCTGTGTTTTAAAATATATTATTTTAAAGAATAAAATCCCTGTTTACTCCTTCCTAAAAACCCACTTCTTTGGCCAAACATTTAGTTACCCCTTCAAATATCCCTTTCTTTGGGTCAGTGCCAATATTTAGCTGATTCTGCTTCTGCTAGTGCCTTGGGATGCTTTTCTATGTTGAAGGTGGTGGATAAATGCAAGTTCCTACTGTTGTTGACAATGAGAATTCTTCTTCTTGTTCAACTTTAGTTTTGGAAACACTGTCTTCCATCCCCATTTATATTGTCAGGTTACTGACAAATCAATGTTGTATATTAATATAATTCTTTAAATGAGAAATTACTACTGAATTATTCACCTGAAAAGGAAGACTCAATAAATCATAGTAATGTCATTAAGATTTGGAAAATGTTGAGACGGACGGCACTTGAGAGAGCATTCTTCATCTATGACAAAGGGAACCTGGCCAGGTTTTTTGACAATGAAGTGCATTAAAGCCGAGTCCAATCCTGCCTGATAAAGATCCACGCAAGCAGGAGTCAATTGCAAGCAGCGCTGGAGCAATGGCCGGTTTATTTTCCCATTTGAACCCTAGAGGCACCAAAAGCAACAGAAATGCATTCATTATTGCTCCAACTACGATCACTGAATGGCGGAGCACTCGAGGGCCAAATGGCCGACTCCTGCTCCTATTTCTTAAGTTCTTACTCCATCGTTAGCTTCGCAAAAACGGCATCTTGCTGTCTGCCACACCATTGACATGCATTGACTGTTGTGAATTTCCTGTGTTCGCGATCTAATCCTGCCGCAGATATTTAGAGCTAGTAATTACAAGTGCAAGTACCCTTTTAATGACATGGTAAGTGTTAATTACTGCCAACCAATCTCTCTGACTCATGGCTGATCTGATCCTGGCCTCAACTCCCTCCCCCGCTCGCCCCCCATAGTAGAGAATTCTAAAGATTCCTCCTCATTTCGGTTTTAAATGTGCGACCCCTTATTCTGAAACCATTCCCCTAGTTCTAGATTCCCCCATGAGGGGAAACATCCTCTCTGCATCTACCCTGTCAAGCCCCCTCAGAATCTTATATGTTTCAATAAGATCACCTCTCATTCTTCTAAACTCCAATGAGTATAAGCCCAACGTTTCTTCATATGACAACCCCTTCATCTCAGGAATCAACCTCGTGAACCTTCTCTAAACTGCCTCCAATGCAAGTATATCCTTCCTTAAATAAGGAGACCAAAACTGTATGCAGTACTCCAGGTGTGGTCTTACCAATGCCCTGTAGAGTTGGAGCAGGACTTCCCCCCATTCTCCTTGTTATAAAGGCCAACATTCCATTTGCCTTCCTGATTACTTGCAGTACCTGCAGGCTAACTTTTTGCATTTAATGAACAAGAACCACCAGATCCCTCTGCAGTACAGCATTTTGTAATCGCTCATTTAAATAATAATTTGCTTTTTTATTTTTCCTATCAAAGTTGATAACTTCACATTTTCCCACATTATAGCCCATCTGCCAAATCTTTGCTCACTCACTGAGCCTATCTGTATCCCTTTGTAGATTATTTGCATCCTCCTCACAACTTGCTTTCCCACCTATCTTTGTATTATCAGCAAATTTGGTTATGTTACACTCAGTCCCATCAGCCAAGTCATTGATAGAAATTGTAAATAGTTGAGGCCCAGCACTGATCCCTATGGAACCCCACTAGTTACAGTTTGCCAACCTTAAAATTACCCATTTATCCCAACTCTCTGTTAGTTAGCCAATCCTCTATCACGCTAATATATTACCCCCAACCTAGTGAGCTCTTATCTTGTGCAGTAACCTTTTGTGTGGCACCTTATCAAATGCTTTCTGAAAATCCAAATACACATCAATTTTCCACTCTGCTCGTTACATCCTCAAAGAACTCCCGCAAATTTGTCAAACATGATTTCCCCTTCATAAAATCATACTGACTCTGCTTGACTGCATTACGCTTTTCTAAATGTCCTGCTACTACTTCCTTCATCGTGGCCTCCCAACCTGTGAGAGAACACCACCGCAGATCGGGAGTAGAGAGCTGGAGCATACCACTACAACTTCCAGCGCGAGCTGCTACAAGTGTGCGACGACTTCGAGGTGGGCGACTGGTTGATGCAATCAAAAACCAAGGTCGCCGTTTGGAACGTGGGCAGGAACATCGGCAAAGCCCTGGTGCAGCAGAGGAGCGGCGAGGGATCGTGGCGGAGGAGCGGGGAGAGGTCAATAAGTAGATTTTAAGGAGCATCGTAAAAGATGAAAGAGAGGAAGAGAGGCTTAGGGAGGGAATTCTAGAGCTTAGAGTCGAGGCAGCTGAAGGCACAGCCGCCAATAATGGAGAGACAAAAATCGGGGATGTGTAGGAGACAAGAATTGGAGAAGTTTAGATATCTCAGAGGGTTGTAGCCAATGTTCCCTGTAATTAATTTTGGCAACTTTTTCCCTTTAATGCGCGGGCCATTCAAAATACTGCGCTTGCACGGTTTTTGCACTGAAAGGCCGTCAAGCCAGCTGCGCAATTGTAGGGCTGGATGAGGTCACAGAGATAGCGAGGGGAGAGGGATTTGAAAACAATGACGCGAATTTTAAAATACCAATTTAAAATTTTACGACCCCAGTGACAACATCATTTCTTTTTATCTTCCCCCTCACCCTGTTGAAAAACTTCTAACATACGAACACAAGAAATAGGAGCAGGGTACTTCCCCCCCCCCCCCCAGCTTCTCTCATGTTAAAAACCCCACATTAATAACACCCCCACCCTCCCCCGGATTAACATCCTCATATTCCCTACCCCCGTATTATTATCATAGGCAGTCCCTCGGAATCGAGGAAGACTTGTTTCCACTCTAAACATGAGTTCTTAGGTGGCTGTACAGTCCAATACGAGAACCACAGTCTCTGTCACAGGTGGAACTAATAGTCGTTGAGAGAAGGGGTGGGTGGGACAGGTTTGCCGCATGCTCTTTCCGCTGCCTGCGCTTGATTTTTTGCACGCTCTCGGCGACGAGACTCGAGGTGCTCAGCACCCTCCCGGATGCACTTCCTCCACTTAGGGCAGTCTTTGGCCAGGGACTCCCAGGTGTCAGTGGGGATGTTGCACTTTATCAGGGAGGATTTTATGGTGTCCTTGTAACGTTTCCTCTGCCCACCTTTGGCTCGTTTGCCATGAAGGAGTTCAGAGTAGAGTGCTTGCTTGCTTTGGGAGTCTCATGTCTGGCATGCAAACTACGTGGCCCGCCCAATGGAGCTGATCAAGTGTGGTCAGTACTTCAATGCTGGGGATGTTGACCTGGACGAGGACGCCAACGCCAACGTTGGTGCGTCTGTCCTCCCAGGGGATTTGGAAGATCTTGGAGACATCGTTGGTGGTATTTCTCCAGCGACTTGAGGTGTCTGCTGTACATGGTCCATGTTTCTGAGCCATACAGGAGGGCGGGTATTACTACAGCCCTGTAGACCATGAGCTTGGTGATAGTTTTGAGGGATTGGTCTTCAAACACTCTTTTCCTCAGGCGGCCGAAGGCTGCACTGAAGGTGGTGTTGGATCCCGTTGTCAATGCCTGTTCCTTGTTGATAGGAGGCTCCCGAGAGAAGGGAAGTGGTGCATGTTGTCCAGTGTCGTGCCTTGGATCTTGATGACTGGGTGGGCAGTGCTGTGCGGCGAGGACAGGGTGGTGGAGGACCTTTGTCTTACTGAAGTTTAGCGTAAGGCCCATGCTTTCACATGCCTCAGCAAGTACGTTGACTATGCCCTGGAGTTCAGCCTCTCTGCAGGCGCAGGCATAGTCCGTGTACTGTAGCTCGACGACAGAGGTTGGGGTGGTCTTGGACCTGGCCTGGAGACAACGAAGGTTGAACAGGTTCCCACTGGTTCTGTAGTTTAGTTCCACTCCAGCGGGGAGCTTGTTGACTGTGAGGTGGAGCATGGCAGCGACGAAACTTGAGAAGAGGGTTGGGGCAATGGTGCAGCCCTGTTTGACCCCGGTCCGGATGTGGACTGAGTCTGTGATGGGTCCGTTGGTAAGGATCACAGTCTGCATGTCATCGTGGAGCAGACGGAGGATGGTGACGTACTTTTGGGGGACACTCCATAGTCCCAGCCACTAGGAAAGTCATTGCTAGAGTCCTCCTCAACCGTCTTCTCTCCGTGGCCGAGGAGCTCCTCCCAGAGTCGCAGTGCAGATTTCAACCCCTACGGGGTACAAACGACATGATTTTTGCAGCGCGACAGCTGCAGTAAAAATGCAGGGAACAGTGCCAACCCTAATACATGGCCTTCTTCGACCTTACAAAGGCCTGACACTTTCAACCGCCCCCCACCGTATTCACACACACCCTCCCCCGTATTCACACCCACTGCCCCCCCTCCCTCCCCCGTATTCACACCCACTGCCACCCCACCATCCCCCGTATTCACACCCCCCCCCCACCATCCCCCGTATTCACACCCCCCCCCCCACCATCCCCCGTATTCACACCCGCCCCCCCCCCACCAGCCCCCGTATTCACACACACACACCCCCCACCCCCACCAGCCCCCGTATTCACACACACACACCCCCCACCCCCACCAGCCCCCGTATTCACACATACACCCCCCCCCACCATCCCCGTATTCACACACACACCCCCCCCCCCCCACCATCCCCGTATTCACACACACTCACACACACACACACACCCACAATCCCCCGTATTCACACACACCCCACCCAGCCCCCGTATTCACACACATCCGCCCCCACCATCCCCCGTATTCACACACACACACGCCCCCACCATCCCCCGTATTCACACACACACACGCCCCCACCATCCCCCGTATTCACACACACACGCCCCCCCACCATCCCCCGTATTCACACACACACACCCTCCCCCGTATTCACACCCACTGCCCCCCCTCCCTCGTATTCACACCCCCCCTCCCCCGTATTCACACCCCCCCTCCCCCGTATTCACACACACCCCCCCTCCCCCGTATTCACACACACCCCCCCCCCGTATTCACACACACCCCCCCCTCCCCCGTATTCACACACACCCCCCCCTCCCCCGTATTCACACACACCCCCCCCTCCCCCGTATTCACACACACACCCCCCTCCCCCGTATTCACACACACACCCCCCTCCCCCGTATTCACACACACCCCCCCCTCCCCCGTATTCACACACACCCCCCCCTCCCCCGTATTCACACACACCCCCCCCTCCCCCGTATTCACACACACCCCCCCCTCCCCCATATTCACACACACACCCCCCTCCCCCATATTCACACCCCCACCCCCCTCCCCCATATTCACACCCCCCCCCATATTCACACACACCCCCCTCCCCCATATTCACACACACGCCCCCTCCCCCTCCCCCGTATTCACACACACCCCCCCTCCCCCGTATTCACACACACCCCCCCTCCCCCGTATTCACACACACCCCCCCTCCCCCGTATTCACACACAACCCCCCCCCGTATTCACACACCCCCCCCCTTCCCCCGTATTCACACACCCCCCCTCCCCCGTATTCACACACCCCCCCCTTCCCCCGTATTCACACACCCCCCCCTTCCCCCGTATTCACACACCTCCCCCACCATCCCCCGTATCCACACCACCCCCACCATCCCCCGTATTCACACCCCCCCCCACCATCCCCCGTATTCACACCCCCCCCCACCATCCCCCGTATTCACACACCCGCCCCCACTATCCCCCGTATTCACACACCCGCCCCCACTATCCCCCGTATTCACACACCCCCCCACTATCCCCCGTATTCACACCCCCCCCCACCATCCCCCGTATTCACACACCCCCCCCACTATCCCCCGTATTCACACACCCCCCCCACTATCCCCCGTATTCACACACCCCCCCCACTATCCCCCGTATTCACACCCCCCCCCCCCACTATCCCCCGTATTCACACACACCCCCCCCCCCCCACCAGCCCCCGAATTCACACACCCCCCACCAGCCCCCCCGTATTCACACCACCCCCGCCCTCCCCGGTATTACCACCACCACCAGTATTAATAAACCCCCCCACCCCACATTTAATAAAACTCCATCTCCCCCCATATCAATAACCCCCACCCCCCAATAATAGCCCCCACCTTCCCCCATAACCTTCCCCACATTAGTGACCACCCCCCGCCTACCTTCCTCCATATTAATAATGACTTCCCCAGCCTCCCCCACATTAATAATGACTTAAGCCCTGTCCTGTTACCTGACATTAGACCATGCGTACTGCAGTAGCAGCTGAAAGTCAGGATCCTCCTCCGGGACCCCACTAATATATTCGATCAACTTCTTCAAATCCTCCTCGAATTTATTCCAATGCGCCATGGTTTCTAAATAAAAGCAGCCCACACCCCGCTGTCATAGAGCCCCAAGAGGGACACTTCAAACCTGTCCGGCAATATTCGGGTCGGCGGCAGCAGCACCACCGGAAGTCCCGGTCCAGGCCCGCGCTCCTGCCTGCACTTCCGCTCGGCGCCGTTGCCATGGGAAACACCGTGGCCCAGATTCGGTAAAGTGACGGTTTTAATTTGAATTCGTATTACTAACAGTCAAGATTGTTCGGTAGGTCTCCGGCTTTTTGATGCAGCCACTGTATTTAAAACAAAAAAATGAGTTCATTTAACTCTGTCAACCAGCAGCTCCCCGTCAACCGACTCACTCAACTCAAAAACTCAAGTCAATCTGTCTTTGCTCCACCTTGGCCTCTGCACCCTCCTCCATGTTTTACCATACCGCATTATGAAAGGTTCTCTCTGACTTTCTTAGCGCTCTCACCTCTGAGTGAGAAGTTTGTGGGTTCAAGTCCCACTACAGAGACTTTGAGCACAAAAATCTGAGAGAGTGCTGCACTGTCAGAGGTGCCATCTTTCGGATGAGACGTTAAACCCGTCTGCTCTCTCAGGTGGACATAAAAGATCCCATTTCGAAGAAGAGCAGGGGAGTTATCCCTGGTCTCCTGGCCAATATTTATCCCTAAATAAACAGATTATCTGGCCATTATAGAAATTTACAGCGCAGAAGGAGGCTATTTCAGCCGACCGCGTCCACGCCAGCCGATAAAGAGCCACATGGCCCTCGGTCAGCAGCCTTGAAGGTTACATATTGTGATATATTCACAGAGCACAGCACACACAGCTCCTAACATGGCAGGCAGCTCTGTCGGAAGCCTCCGGAACAGCCTGGTTCTGTTTATTATTAACTCTGCAGTTGCAGTACACAATACGCCCACATCCATAGTGTGGAGCTACAAACATTACAAGCTGACAGACATTACACTTCTCCCTCCTTAATGAAGAAGTTATTATAACAAACATCATACATAACTTTCATTTTTATACATAACACAGGATATAGACTTTTTTTCATATTTACAAATTTAACTTAACCACTTGTTTTCTGTTTCGAAGAGGATACCTTCGCTCTCGAACAGAACTTTCCAAACATGGTGTCGATTTCACACTCATTCGAGGCTCATCCTGAGGAACGTTTTTCTCCACGGAATTTCCTTAATTTTCATTTGAACTCACTCTAACTTCAGGCTCTTTGTTTTCCTGACTCGGACTCAGACTTTCATTCTGATTCTCTCCTGGATTTGTTTCCAGTACATTGAATTTAGGATTTGCTACTGGTGTATCAAAACTATCTGATGAGTCAGAAATAATTGAATCATTCCCACCTTCAACTCCTTCCATGTCTATAGGTAAAATATGATCAATATGAACAAACCTAACCTGTCCATTATCAAACATCTTTACCAAATATGTGCGAGAACCACATATCTTCACCACTCTTCCTAGGAACCACTTTAAACATTTATGGTGATGGTTCTTCACTCTCACCTTCTGGTTTAATTTCACACTTCTCTCTTTTACTGTACCTCGATCATGATTCTCTTTCTGTCTTAATTGTGTCTATTCTACGGACTGTGCCAAATTTGGTTTTAACAACGAGAATCTGGTTCGTGGCTGTCGTTTGAGAAACAACTCTGCTGGTGTTCTACCAGTAGTTGTATGAGGAGTATTTCGATAAGTAATCAAAAAATTAGCCAATTTATGATCCAATGATGACTGTCGTTTCCTTGGATTTGGATCTAACATTTATTTTATGAGGACACGTTTTACAATTTGTACAGTGTTGCACCATTCGAAGCAGGATGATATGGTGGAACCTTGATATGTTTCACACCATTTTTGCTCATGAATTGAGCAAATTCTTCGGAACGAAATTGTGGTCCATTATCCGAAACAATTTCTTCAGGGAGGCCAAATGAAGAAAATAATCTTCGTAAAATGTCCAATGTTTTACTTGTTGTTATTTTCCACATTGGGAACACCTCAACCCACTTCGAATGGCTATCAATCACAATGAACAATTGTTGTCTTTCTAACTCAGCAAAATCAATATGTAGCCTTTGTCATTGTTGTGCATCTACCTAAGTCAGTCGACCTATTTGCAGGAGGCAAGACGTTCATCAACCTCGACCTGACTTCGGCCTACATGACGCAGGAGCTGGAGGAGTCTTCGAAGGACCTCACCTGCATCAACACGCACAAGGGACTGTTCATCTACAACAGATGCCTGTTTGGAATTCGGTCGACTGCAGCGATCTTCCGGAGAAACGTGGAGAGCCTACTCAAGTCGGTACCACACACGGTGGTTTTTGAGAACGACATATTGGTCACGGGTTGGGACACCGTCGAGCACCTACAAAACCTGGAGGAGGTCCTCCAGCGACTGGATCACGTAGGGTTGCGGCTGAAGAGGTTGAAATGCGTCTTCATGGCAACAGAAGTAGAGTTTTTGGGGAGAAAAATTGCGGCGGATGGCATTCGGCCCACAGACGCCAAGACAGAGGCTATCAGGAACGCGCCCAGGCCACAGAACGTCACGGAGCTGCGGTCGTTCCTGGGACTCCTCAACTATTTTGGTAACTTCCTACCGGGGTTAAGCACCCTCTTAGAGCCCCTACATATGTTATTGCGTAAAGGTGAGAACTGGGTATGGGAAAAAAAACAAGTAATTACTTTTGAGAAAGCCAGAAACATTTTATGCTCCAACAAGCTGCTTGTATTGTATAACCTGTGTAAAAGACTTGTGCTAGCATGTGATGCGTCGTCATACGCAGTCGGGTGTGTATTACAACAAGCTAACATTGCGGGGAAGTTGCAACCTGTCGCCTATGCCTCCAGGAGCTTGTCTAAGGCCGAGAGGGCCGACAGCATGATTGAGAAAGAGGCATTAGTGTGTGTGTTCGGGGTAAAAAAAATACATCAGTACCTGTTTGGCCTCAAATTTGAGCTGGAAACCAATCACAAGTCCCTCTTATCCCTGTTCGCTGAAAACAAGAGGATAAATACTAATGCTTCAGCCCGCATACAAAGGTGGGTACTCGCGCTATCAGCGTATAACTATATCATCTGCTACAGGCCAGGCACCGAGAACTGTGCGAATGCTCTCAGTCGGTTACCATTGCCCACCACGGGGGTGGAAATGGCGCAGCCTGCAAACTTGTTGATGGTGGTGCAGCCCGCAGATTTGTTGATGGTCGTGGAAGCGTTTGAAAATGATAAATCACCTGTCACGGCCTGCCAGATTAGGACTTGGACCAGCCAAGATCCTCTGCTGTCCCTAGTAAAAAACCGTGTTCTGCATGGGAGCTGGGCCAGCATCCCCGTTGAAATGCAAGAGCTAATCAAGCCGTTCCAGCGGCAAAAGGACAAGCTGTCCATTCAGGCAGACTGCCTGTTGTGGGGTAACCGCGTAGTGCTACCCAAAAAGGGCAGGGAGACGTTCATCTCGGATCTCCACAGCACACACCCGGGTATAGTAATGATGAAAGCGATAGCCAGATCCCATGTGTGGTGGCCCGGTATCGACTCTGACTCAGAGTCCTGTGTACGGCAATGCAGCGTGTGTGCTCAGTTGAGCAATGCGCCGAGAGAGGCACCACTAAGTTTGTGGTCCTGGCCCTCCAGACCATGGTCAAGGATCATGTCCACTATGCGGGCCCGTTTCTCGATAAAATGTTCCTGGTGGTGGTGGATGTTTTTTCAAAATGGATTGAATGTGAAATAATGTCGGGAAGCACCGCCACCGCCACCATTGAAAGCCTGAAGGCCATGATTGCCATCCACGGCCTGCCTGACATACTGGTCAGTGACAACGGGCCATGTTTCACCAGTGCCGAATTTAAAGAATTCATGACCCGCAATGGGATCAAACATGTCACCTCGGCCCCGTTTAAACCAGCCTCCAATGGGCAGGCAGAGCGGGCAGTACAAACAATCAAACCGACCATTAAACGAGTCACAGAAGGCTCACTCCAAACCCGCCTGTCCTGAGTACTGCTCAGCTACCGCACGAGACCCCACTCGCTCACAGGGATGCCCCTGGCTGAGCTACTTATGAAAAGGACACTTAAAACCAGACTCTCGCTGGTTCACCCCAACCTGCATGATCAGGTAGAGAGCAAGTGGCAGCAACAAAATGTAAACGATGGTCGCGCCACTGTGTCACGGGAAATTGATCTGAATGACCTTTTGTATATGCTAAACTATGGACATAGTCCCAAGTGGATCGCGGGCACGGTGATACCTAAAGAAGGGAGTAGGGTGTTTGTAGTCAAACTAGACAATGGACAAATTTGCAGAAAGCACCTGGACCAAACGAGGCTGCAGTTCACAGACTGCCCTTTTTCGAGCTCACAACACACACCCAAAGGATCAATGAAACCACCCCAGACCAGGAAATCGAACCCATCACGCCCAACAGCCCTGCAGGGCCAACAACACGCCAGCCCAGCGAGTGCACAGCCAACACACCAGAACAGACAGTTGTACCGAGGCGGTCCACCAGGGAAAGAAAGGCTCCCGACCGCCTCATCTTGTAAATAGTTTTCACTTTGACTTTGTGGGGGAGTGATGTTGTGTATCTGTAAAGCATGCACTCCCATGTTCCGCCACCAGGGAGGCATCCCCTGAAGTCTCAAGGGATACCAGCATCCCTTGGGAGCACTATATATAAGCCGGCCCCTAAGGCCTGTTCCTCACTCTGGAGTGTCTTAATAAAGACTGAGGTCACTGTTACTTTAACCTCCCTGTGTTGCAGTCTCATCTGTGTTAGGAACACAATAGCCACACCCTGGGAGGCCATTTCCATGGTTGTAATGGTACTGATAGTGGTTGCTTGCTTACCGATTGACATGTCGTACACTGACTCACGATGTACTCTATATCGTTATCAAGACCTGGCCACCATAAATAACTGCAAAACTCTTGGTCAAGCATATTCCCAGGTGCTGGTCATGGAGGTCTCCTAATAATTTGGACCTGAATTTATTTGGTATAACCACTCTTGCACCCCACATGATACAATCTTTATCGACTGATAATTAATTCCTACGAATGAAGAATGGATGTGTATTTTTGTCTGTTACCTGGTTTGGCCATCCATTTGCAATATAATCATACACCTTTGACATCACTGGGTCACGTTTGGTTGCTCTACCAATCTCTTCAGCTGTGACTGGCAGTTCATCAATGTATGAAAAATAAAACACTTCTTCCCTATCGGGTGTAACTTGTGTTGGCGAAGGCAATCTAGACATTGCACGATCAGCTGATTGTCTATATTCAATATCATATGTATATGCTGACAAAATCAAAGCCCATCTCTGCATTCAGGTTGCAGCTAATGTTGGAACTGGGGGACTTTGGATGGAGGATTGCTGTTAGGGGCTTATGGTCCGTAACGATGGTAAACTTACAACCATACAAGTATTTGTGAAACTTCTTGATCCCAAAAATGAATGCCAAAGCTTCCCTTTCAATTTGCGCATAATTACTCTCACTGGCACTGAGAGTGCGTGAAGCAAAAGCAATTGGTCTCTTCTCCCTACTGCATGACACAAGAGAGATCACTGCCCCAACTCCATACGGAGAGGCATCACATGCTAGCTTAATCTCCTTAGATATGTCATAGTGAACTAACATGGTGCTCTCTACCAATTTGCTTTTACACTCCTTGAATGCTGTATCGCATTCTTTTGACCACTTCCAATGGACCTGTTTTCAAAAGTTCATTCAGTGGATGTAATATTGTAACCAAATTTGGTAGGAACTTCCCATAATAGTTCAAAAGACCCAAGAATGAACAAAGTTCAGTGACATTCCTGGGAGTGGGTGCATTTCTAATTGCATCTAGTTTTTCCTTGGTCGGATGTAAACCATCTTTGTCTACTCTGTATGCTAAGTACTCCACTGAGTTTTTAAATAACTCACACGTAGGAGCAGGTCTGTGCTTCTCTAGCCTCTTGAGGACTGCATTCAATATGTTATTATGAATTTGCCTATTTGGTGCTGAAATTAGTATGTCATCCAAATAACATACTACCCCTTCAATACCTTGCAAAATCTGGTTCATCACCCCTTGGAATATGGCAGGGGCGGAAGACACTCCAAATTGATATAGACCTAGATGAGTATTTATAGTCAAACATGACTTGGACTCCTCATCTAGTTCAAGCTGTAAGAAGGCATTCGTAAGATCCAGTTTTGATAAGATCTGACCATCTGTCAGTGTTGTGAACAAATCTTCTATATTCGGCAATGTATTGGGGACATTACTCTCTAGAACCTGGTTTACGGTTACTTTATAATCACCACACAATCTTACCTTACCATCGGACTTAGGTACAACAACAATGGATGTAGCCCAATTACATCGATCTATCTTACAAATAATGTTCTCAGTCTCTAGTCTTTTGACTTCTTGCTCAACTTTCTCCTTGAGTGCACATGGTATGGAACGTGGCTTGTAGTAAATCGATCTAGCATCATTCTGTACCCTGACACTCGTCTTGAAGCCTTGGATCGGACTACCCGTTTCGCAGAACACCTTCGGATACTTCTTGATAACCTCATCCGTTGTTGAAAATCTCGCTTCCACATAGAAAATCTCACTCCAATCCAGCTTCAGTGATCTCAACCAATTTCTTCCTAGTAAGGCAGGCTTGTCTCCTTTCACAACTATTAGAGGCAAGTTCTGAAAATGATCTTTATATTTCACCGGTATGGTGATACGACCTACTGCAGGAATTTTCTCTCCCGAGTAGCCTCGCAGCTCTATCTTGGATTTCTCCAGTTGGAAATCATGCAATTTGTCGAGGTACAGCGACTCTGGTACTACATGCATGGATGCACCCGTGTCGATTTCCATTGGTATCTTGAATCCCACAACAGCTATTTGGATTTTGATACTTTCCGAATCGCTATCCGTTAACCTCGTGCTCCTGATGACATGTAACTCTAACATCTCCTCGTCCTGTTGTTGTTCTGCCATGCTATGTAGTCTCTTGGGATTTCTACTCATAGCTTTGAACGCTGATTTACCCTTCAGTCGGCATGGCTTCGCAAGATGCCCAGTCTTTCTGCAGAAGAAACACTCTGCCTTCATGTATGAACAACTTTGAGCAATGTGTTGTTCCAGGCACCTATAGCACGACTTTGACGCTCTGTTAGAATTTCCAGTTTCTGAGACTTTGGGCCCCCATCGTCTTTTACTTTGAACCTGCAGGTGATTTACCTTGGTTGACTGACGACCGTAATTATTATTTAATTCTCGGGAATATTGTTCGGCCATGCCCCTCGACCTTGCTGTCTGACAAGCAATCTCAAAAGTCAAGTCATCCTTCGTCAATAACTTCCTTCTGATCGCATCATTTTTCACCCCACAAACAAAACTATTCCGTAATGTTCGGTTTTGAAAGTTTCCAAAGTTACAGTGCATCGATAGCTTTTTTAATGCTACGATGTAATCACTGATACTTTCATCAGACTTTTGATTCTGAATCCTGAAACGATAGCTTTCAGCAATTTCTAACGGTTTGGGGTTATAGTACTGCTCCAGCTTCATTAAAATCTCTTTAAGCATTGTGTCCTTTGGCTCGTCAGGCACAAACAGATTTACCAGTGTTTCATACAATGCCGGACCTGCCTCCGATAAGAAGATCGCTCTCTTACGTTCCAACACAGCCCGGTTCTGGACTGCATTGTCTGGAACATCGATTATGTTATTTGCAGTGAAATACATTTCTAGCCGAACACATACGCTTTAAAACGTTCCCGGTCATGTCTATATTCACCCAAATGTCCCATTACACCTGCCATTTTAATCACTAGTTGTTCACACTGTGTGCTGTATTTTACATCGGATTTTTGTAGCTTTTTCCAAAGATAGAAACTTCCAAAGTCTCTCTGTCGGCTGACTGAATCCTTCACCAACAAGATTTAAGCTTTAAATCATCCGAAAAATCCCATCTTGCTGCCAAATGTGATATATTCACAGAACACAGCACACACAGCTCCTAACATGGCAGGCAGCTCTGTGGTAGCGTCCGGAACAGCCTGGTTTGGTTTATTATTAACTCTGCAGTTGCAGTACACAATACGTCCACATCCACAGCGTGGAGCTACAAACATTACAAGCTTACAGACATTACACATATAAACCTATGAACAATGGCGAAAAGGCAAAGAGCACCCAGCCCAACCAGTCCACCTCACACAACAGCGACACCCCTTATACTGAAACATTCTACACTCCACCCTAACCGGAGCCATATGATCTCCTGGGAGAGGCAAAAACCAGATAAAAACCCAGGCCAATTTAGAGAGAAAAGAAATCTGGGAAAATTCCTCTCCGACCCATCCAGGCAATTGAAACTAGCCCAGGAGATCACCCTGGCTGTATTCGATTCTCTGCAGTACTTACCATTATATCTATGCCGGCCAACAAAAGATTATCACATTGTTGTTTGTGGGAGCTTGCTGTGCACAAATTGGCTGCCACGTTTCCTACATTACAACAGTCACGACACTTCAAAAAAGTTCATTGGCTGTAAATGCTTTGGGATGTCCGGTGGTGGTGCAAGGTGCTATATAAATGCAAGTATTTTTTCTTTCACTTGGCAGCAGAGCTTTTAGCCAGCTTGGTTTTACTCTTTAGAACTACCTTGCTAAATTTCCTTTTTTTCATTATTCAATCACGGGATGCGGGTGTTGCTGGCAAGGCCAGCATTTATTGCCCACAATGGAGACCAAGATGGATCATCCACTTCTGGCTTCAGCAAACCCTTCAGCCTTGTCTTTTGCACTCGCATGCTGGGCTCTGCCATCATTGAAAATGGAGATTATAGTGGAGCCTCCTCCTGTTAATTGTTTAATTGTCCACCACCATTCACAACTGGATGTGGCAGGACTGCAGAGCTTTGATTTGATATGTTGGATCCGTTGGTTATCTGTTGTACTTGCCTTGCCCTGTTTTCTCAATCTTTTTTTGGTCATGCACTTGGTCAGCTTTCCTCATTCTTTTGTTACCTCTCTCATGTAAAATGGCTCAAGATGGTTTATTGCTTTAAAGGTGTAAGTTTTTGCTTAAAGTTTAAGTTACCCCAGGCAACTGCATGACATTCCATTGATAGTAATTTGTTTAAGGAGTACTCAAGAAGAAGCTATGGCGTGGCCAGAATGAGACATCACCAAACCTAAAGGATTCTCATTATAAAGCTGGCCAAAATACAAAACGCATAACCCACATCCTTTGGACAATGGTAGAATTAATGAACACTATTTCAAGTAAAATATATAAGAAATATTAAACTAAATTTCAGTAACCCTGCTTCACTGCACAAGCACAGCAGAATAGATTTCCCATCAGTCCACAGCAAAGGACACAGAACCTGTTCCAAATTGCAAGAATAGGGTATTTAGCATAGTTAAGAGCAGGCAGCCTGTGCCTATAAATAACAACAACTTGCATTTATATAGCGCGTTTAACGTAGTAAAATGTCCCAAGACACATAACAGGAGCGTTATTACAAGTGCAAGTTAGGATACGGGTAGCAGAGTTTTGGATGAGTTTAAGCTTATGGAGGGTGGAAGATGGGAGTCCAACCAGGAGTTCAATGTAATACTCAAGTCTAGAGGTAACAAAGGCATGGATGAGGGTTTCAGCAGCAGATGAGCTGAGGCAGGGGTGGAGTCAGGAGGTGAAATTAAGCAGATTTAGTGATAGCGCGGATATGTGGTCAGAAGCTCATCACTGGGTCAAATACGACACTAAGGTTACAAACAGTCCGGTTCAGCCCCAGACTGTTGCCAAGAAGAGGGATGGAGTCGGTGGCTCGGGAACGAAGTTCATGGCAGGCAATGAAGACAATGGCTTCAGTCTTGAACATCTCATCATCATCATAGGCGGGCCCTCGAAACGAGGATGATTTGCTTCCACGCCAAAAAAAGGACGAGTTCACAGGAGTTTCAATGAAGGACCCAAACTACATCCTGAAGGGTGGAAGATGCCTGTGCGTGAATTTTTTTAACGTGGGGTGGCCGTTGCACACCAGCCACCACATGGGCTTGACAGAGCTAGGTCTTGATCCAATAGCAAGGATTATCCAAGACAACTGGAGACCAGCTCTGCTGCACGAACCTAGTGCGCACACGTATCGCAATGTAGGCTGGTTCGTGCTGCCCCTGGGCCCCTGGCCCCCTGGCCCCGAACTCACGCCTCTCCTGGGCCCCAATCAGGTCCCTCTATCTGAGACACGTGTCCTGATATGACGGTGGACTGCGGAGCAGTATGCAGTCACTTCACTTGGGGGACCCCAAATACCTTCCTGGGCCAAAGAAAAAAGCAGGTAAATGTCTTCAGCTTCTATGGGAGCCAGTACTTTAGTCCTGGCATATTCTGGGGCCTTCCCAAGCTCAGTTAGCTGATGAGAGTTCTACTGAAGCTTTACAAAAGCGTGATGGACAGAATTCCCAGGGTAGCCCAGAAACTCCTCAGACTTATCCCTTGACATATGGGGATGGCAGACAAGCCTGTGTCTCCTCATCGTAATTTACTAGTCAGGTTACACAGGGTGGAATCCCAGTGGAAATGAGTTCCACCCCAACTTCTATCCTCCAGAAGGCAAAGGATATGAAATTCCAATAGGTAAATCAATATTAGTCACAATCAGGCATATCTTTTCCTTATCTTTCTAATTCACATAAGATACTTCATGTCTATCATTTATTAGATGCTTGAATTAGAGCCTTTACATGACAGAAGCCAACTTATATTAATCCTTGCGCCAGCCAACCCTATCATAACTGGAGCGCAGTTTTACACTGGAATTAATTGTCATTAATAGAGATAGTCAGACACAAAGATGCTATCACAAGGTAAAGCACGGAGGATTTAGATAAATAATAATGCACAGAATCTAGATCATTATGGGCACAACAAGTTTTGAGTTTTGCTTAATAAACAGTATCTGTTTTGTATTTAACCTCTTGTAACCTGTATGACACCTGACCACCAGAGGACCCACCTGTCCCAAGGGAACCCAGCATCCCTTGGGAGCACGGTATATAAGCAGGCCACCCATGAGGTACTTGCACTCTGAAGTCTTATTAAAGGAGCTAAGGTCACAGTTGCTCATTGTACACAGTACTCAGTTTCATCCTTTATTGTGAGCATAACAATTGGCAACGAGGTAACGAACAACCGTGTGAAAATGCAAAGAACAGTCGGTATCCTGGAGAAGTTCTCAGAAGGGGATGATTGGGAAGCCTTCGTGGAGAGACTCGACCAATACTTCGTGGCCAACAAGCTGGAAGGGGACAAGAATGCTACCAAATGAAGGGCGATCCTCCTAACTGTCTGTGGGGCAACAACCTATGGCCTCATGAAGAATCTCCTGGCTCCGGAAAAACCAGCAGAGAAATCGTATGAAGAATTGTGTACGCTGGTCCGGGAGCACCTAAATCCTTTTAGTGTTTAGAAAGTGTTTTGATCGCGAGATATCGGTTCTACACATGTCAACGGTCGGAGGGCTAGGAAGTGGTGAGCTATGTCGCCGAACTAAGGCGCCTCACAGGACATTGTGAGTTTGAGGGATTCCTAGAACAAATGCTCAGAGACTATTTTGTATTGGGCATTGGACATGAGACAATCCTTTGCAAACTGTTGACTGTAGAAACTCCAAATCTAAGTAAAGCCATAACAATAGCCCAGGCATCTATGTCCACCAGCGACAACACCAAGCAGATTTCGCAGAGTAAAGAAGTTTTGGCCAGTACTGTTCATAAAATAACGTCGGTTTTGAGCAGAAATGTACATGGCAGAAAGTACACGCCGGCTGCTGCGGCCCGACCTCAGTTGACCCAGAGTCCGCCATCAATCGTTAATGCGAGACAGTTAACACCTTGTTGGTGTTGTGGAGGTGATCATCGGCCCCATCAATGCTGCTTCAAGCACTACGCGTGCAACGGTTGCAGAATAATGGGACACCTCCAGCGAATGTGCAGGCGAGCTGCAAACCCTGCAAACCAGCACTTTGCAGAGGAAGATCGATCCACTGTGGATCAGGCTGAATTGGAGACTCGTACAGAGGAGGCAGAAGTGTACGGGGTACACATTCACTACGAAATGTCCACCAATAATGTTGAAAGTTGAACTGAATGGTATTCCAGTATCTATAGAACTGGACACGGGTGCATGTCAGTCCATAATGAGTAAAAAGGCCTTTGACAGGCGATGGGGCAAAAAGGCACACAGGCCCAAGCTCAGCCCCATCCAAACCAAACTAAGGACTTACACCAAGGAACTAATCCCTGTAATTGGCAGTGCAGAAGTCAAAGTCTCCTATGATGGAGCAGTACACGAACTCCCGCTGTGGATTGTGCTAGGGATGGCCCCACGTTGTTTGGCAGAAGCTGGGAAAAATCCACTGGAACTGGTACGACGCTATCGTCCGTCGACGACGCCTCATGTGCCCAGGTTCTGAGCAAGTTCCCATCGTTGTTCGAGCCAAGCATTGGAAGCTTCTCGGGGGCGAAAGTGCAGATCCATTTGGTTTCCGGTATGCGACCCATCCACCACAAGGCATAGGCAGTACCGTACATGATGCATGAAAAAGTGAAAATTGAGCTGGACAGGCTGCAGCGAGAAGGCATCATTGCGTCGGTGGAATTCAACGACTGGGCTAGTCCGATTGTCCCGGTACTTTAAAGAGGATGGCACGGTTAGAATTTGTGGGGACTATAAAGTAACGATTAACCGTTTTTCGCTGCAGGACCAGCTACCCAAAGCAGACGACCTATTTGCAACCCTGGCTGGAGGGAAGACATTCACCAAGCTGGACCTGACTTCGGCCTACATGACGCAGGAGCTGGAGGAGTCTTCGAAAGGCCTCACCTGCATCAACACGCACAAAGGTCTGTTCATCTATAACCGGTGCCCGTTCGGGATTCGGTCGGCCGCGGCTATCTTCCAGCGGAACATGGAGAGCCTGCTAAAGTCGACAGGACGACATACTGGTTACAGGTCGGGACGCCATTGAGCACTTGAAGAATCTGGAAGAGGTTCTTAGTCGGTTGGATCGCGTGGGGCACAGGTTGAAATGCTCGAAGTGTGTTTTCCTGGCGCAGGACGTCGAGATCTTGGGAAGAAGAATAGCAGCAGACGGCATCAGACCCACCGACGCCAAGACGGAGGCCATCAAGAACACGCCGAGACCACAGAACGTGACAGAGCTGCGATCGTTCCTGGGACTCCTTAACTACTTCGGTAATTTCCTAACGGGGTTAAGCACCCTGCTAGAACCTCTACATGCGCTACTGCGCAAGGGAGACGACTGGGTATGGGGGAATTCACAAGAGGCTGCCTTTAAGAAAGCCAGAAATCTGTTGTATTCAAACAAACTGCTTGTCCTGTATAACCCTTGTAAATGACTAGTGCTAGCTTGCGATGTGTCATCATATGGGGTCGGGTGTGTGTTACAACAGGCTAACGAATCGGGGATTTTGCAACCGGTCGCTTATGCGTCCAGGAGTTTGTCTAAGGCCGAAAGGGCCTACAGCATGATTGAAAAAGAGGCTCTGGCGTGTGTTTACGGGGTGAAAAAAATGCACCAGTACTTATTTAGCCTCAAGTCTTGAAACTGACCATAAGCCGCTCATATCACTGTTCTCTGAGATCAAAGGGATTAATACCAATGCCTCTGCCCGCATCCAAAGATGGGCGCTCATGCTGTCAGCATACAACCATGTAATCCACCACAGATTGGGCACAGAGAACTGCACAGATGCTCTCAGTCGGCTGCCATTGCCCACCACCAGGATAGAAATGGCACAGCCAGCGGACTTGCTCATGGTCATGGAGGCATTCGAGAACGAGAAGTCCCCCGTTATGGCCCACCAGATCAGGACCTGGACCAGCCAGGATCCTTTACTGTCCTTGGTTTAAAAAAAAACTGTGTCCTCCATGGGAGCTGGTCCGGTGTCCCAGCGGAGATGCAGGAGGCGATTAAGCCGTTCCACAGATGCAAAGACGAGTTGTCCCTGCAGGCGGATTGTCTATTGTAGGGCAATCGCGTGGTCTTGCCCAAGAAAGGCAGAGATACGTTCATATGTGAACTGCACAGCACCCAACCAGGCATTGTAATAATGAAAGCCATAGCCAGATCCCATGTGTGGTGGCCTGGCATCGACTCAGATTTAGAATCATGTGTGCGCCAGTGCAACACTTGCTCTCAACTGAGCAATGCACCCAGAGAGGCACCGCTAAGTTTGTGGTCGTGGCCCTCCAAACCGTGGTCGAGGATCCACGTGGACTATGCGGGCCCATTTCTAGGCAAAATGTTTTTGGTTGTCGTGGACGCTTACTCAAAATGGATTGAATATACAATAATGTCTGTAAGCATGTCCACGGCCACTATTGAAAGCCTATGAGCCATGTTTGCCACGCATGGCTTGCCTGATGTCCTAGTCAGCGACAATGGGCCGTGCTTCACCAGTGCTGAATTCAAGGAAGTCATGACTCGCAACGGGATCAAACACATCTGCCCCGTTCAAACCCACATCCAACGGCCAGGCAGAACGGGCAGTCCAGACCATCAAGCAAAGCTTGAAACGAGTGTCGGAAAGCTCCCTGCAGACCCGGCTGTCCTGAGTATTGCTCAGCTACCGCACCAGACCCCACTCACCGGGGTTCCCCCAGCCAAGCTGCTCATGAAAAGGGCGCTAAAAACAAGGCTCTCTCTTGCCCACCCAGATTAGAAAAAGGGGAGGTGCAACGAGACCTGGGTGTCATGGTTTATCAGCCATTGAAAGTTGGCATGCAGGTACAGCAGGCGGTGAAGAAGGCAAATGGCATGTTGGCCTTCATAGCTAGGGGATTTGAGTATAGGAGCAGGGAGGTCTTACTACAATTGTACAAGGCCTTGGTGAGGCCTCACCTGGAATATTGTGTTCAGTTTTGGTTTCCTAATCTGAGGAAGGATGTTCTTGCTATTGAGGGAGTGCAGCGAAGGTTCACCAGATTGATTCCAGGGATGGTTGGACTGACATATGAGGAGAGATTGGATCAACTGGGCCTTTATAAACAGAAGTTTAGGAGAATGAGAGGGGATCTCATAGAAACGTATAAGATTCTGACCGGACGGGACAGGTTAGATGCGGGAAGAATGCTCCCGATGTTGGGGAAGTCCAGAATCAGGGGACACAGTCTTAGGATAAGGGACAGGCCATTTAGGACTGAGATGAGGGGAAACTTCTTCACTCAGAGAGTTGTTAACCTGTGGAATTCCCTACCGCAGAGAGTTGTTGATGCCAGTTCATTGGATATACTCAAGAGGGAGTTAGATATAGCCCTTACGGCTAAAGGAATCAAGGGTTATGGAGAGAAAGCAGGAAAGGGGTACTGAGGTGAATGATTAGCCATGATCTTATTGAATGGCGATGCAGGCTCGAAGGGATGAATGGCCTACTCCTGCACCTATTTTCTATGTTTCTATGTTTTACCCTGATCTCCATGATCACGTGGCGGGCAAGCGATATCAACAAAGTGTGTACCATGACTGAGAAAATTGTCATGGTTGACCACGAAGCCGAACTCATCATCCCCAGCATCCCGGCAAGGCCGGCTATCCAGCAGCCCAGTGAAGAACCGATCAACTCACCCACACCCACATTTGTACCAAGACGATCGACAAGGGAGCAAAAAGCCCCAGATTGTCTCACCTTGTTAATAAGTGTACTGTTGACTTCACGGGGGAGTGATGTTATGTATTTAACCCCTTGTAACCTGTATGACACCTGACCACCAGAGGGCCCACCTGTTGGAGTCCCAAGGGATCCCAGCATCCCTTGGGAGCACAGTGTTTAAGCAGGCCACCCACGAGATATCTGCACTCTGGAGTCTTATTAAAGGAGCTAAGGTCACACTTGCTCATTGTACACAGTACTCAGTTTCATCCTTTATTGTGAGTGTACCAGTATCTATGCCCAAGAATATAATGCAATTCGGCAAGGTTAGTTTAGTTTGTATTCAATAAGTCACAAATAATTTCCAGCATTCAGCTCTGTAATATGAGAATAAAATATAGTGACCGATTTTCCTTTGCCAGCATAAATCAGCCAACGTGCCTTTGATACCCATCTTGAACATACCAAATCCCTGTTGAATTTCCTCTGATCTGAAGGGGCTACTGGAAACCTCTAATGCCCACTTTCTCTGCGTGATCCTCTTTCAGGCGTCCATTCGGAAGAATTCCAGGAGGATGATCAAGGAATCTCTCCTGTGTTTATTTACATTAAATGTAAATATCCTGCTTGTTTCAGGCAGGAGCTATCTCGTCACACCACCCAGGTCCCAGAAAATACACATTAATGGGGGGCTGAGCCAAGCCTTATATCTCTGCACCAAATTTCTTCTGTGTAATTGGCAAAAAAAACAGAGATGACATGAGGGGAAACTTTTTTATGCAATGAGTGGTGAGGATTTGGAATGCACTGCCTGATAGGGTGGTGGATACAGATTCAATAGTAGCCTTCAAAAGGGAATTGGATAAATACTCGATGGAGAAAAAATTTCAGGGATATGGGGAAATAGAGGGGGAGTGAGACTAACTGAATTGCTCTTTCAAAGAGTGGGCACAGACTCGATGGGTGAATGGCCTCCTAAACTCTCCCTCTTAGATTTGCATCTGGTTTCCTCACACCTATATATGAAGCACCTTGGAAAGACCCTCGTGGACAACTCCAACAGCGACAGTCCGGAACGCCGCACCGGGAACTTAGTTGCCCGAGAACTTAGAGACTTTGATATCGACATCGCCGCCTTAAGCGAGACCCGGCGGGCAGGGGAAAGCCAGCTCAAGGAACAAGGTGGAGGTTACACCTTCTTCTGGAAAGGGAAACCAGAGGAAGAACGCCGCCTCCACGGAGTCAGCTTTGCCATCAAAAACAAGCTGGTCGATCGCCTCAAAGACTCCCCCTGCAGGGTTAATGAATGTCTCATGACTCTTCGACTCACCCTATCCCGGAATCAATGCGCCATAGTCATCAGTGCGTATGCCCCAACACTCGATGCAACAGATGAGACCAAAGAGGGTTTTTACTCCAACCTCGGAAAATCCCTGTCTCGCGTCCCCGCAGACGACAAACTGATCCTCCTTTGTGACTTCAACGCCAGGGTCAGCAAAGACACAGCCCTCTGGGGAGACGTGATTGGCAGAGAGGGGGTAGGGAAAGCCAGCTGCAGCGGTACCCTACTCCTGACAAAATGTATAGCTTGATTATGTCATCGTCTGAGCCAGGGATCGGAAGGATGTGCACATCACCCGTGCCATGACAGGAGCTGATGACTGCTGGACGGATCACTGCCTAAATCAATACATCATTGACATCAACATAGCCCCAAAGTGGAGGGGGCAGCAGAAGCAGTGCCGCAAAAAATTCAATGCTGGGGCACTTAAAGACCCAGCTAAGAGAGCCCTATACAGTCAGCGCCTCACAGCTAACCTGACGTGCCTTGATGACCCTGAGACGCAGAATGCCCATAGCGCTTGGTCTGCCCTCCAGACCTCCATAACCACTGCCTGCGAAGAGACGCTCGGTCACTAAATCAGGAAACACCAGGCCTGATTTGATGAGAATGATCAGGAGATCCAAGAGTAATAGATCGCAAGCGCAGAGCATTTCTGAGCCTTAAGTAACAACCCAACTCGAGAGCAGCAAAGCAGCATTACAGACAGCTCAAGGCTGAGGTCTGACAAAAAACCCAGACCTAAAAAACAGGTGGTGGATGGAGGAAGCACAGGAGATACAGCAGCTGGCTGACAGCCTTGATGTGCGAGGATTATTCATCGCAGTCAAGGCCACCTACGGTCCAAACTCCCAAGGCCCCACCCACTGCTGGCCAAGAACAGGGAAACACTCATCAAGGACATCGAGGCAGTCAGGGCCCGCTGGAAGGAGCATTTCGAAGAACTCATCAATCGAGACTCTGCCTTTAAAACTAGTGTTCTCGACTCCATCCCGCAGCATACTACCCGTCGCCACCTCAGTAAAACCACAACACTGCACGAGGTAGAAAAAGCCATAAGACAGCTTAAGAACAACAAGGCTACGGGAGCGGACGGAATCCCTGCTGAGGCACTAAAGTATGGCGGAGAGGCACAGTTGGCATGAATACATGACCTCATTTCTCTCATCTGGAGGGAGGAGAGCATGCCGGGTGATCTCAGAGATGCAGTGATCGTGACCATCTTTAAAAAAGGGACAAGACCGACTGCGGCAACTACAGAGCAATTTCCCTGCTATCAGTCACTGGGAAAGTTGTCATAGAAACATAGAAAATAGGTGTAGGAGCAGGCCATTCGGCCCTTCGAGCCTGCACCACCATTCAATATGATCATGGCTGATCATGCAACTTCAATACCCTATTTCTGCTTTCTCTCCATATCCCTTGATCCCTTTAGCCGTAAGGGCCACATCTAACCCCCTTTTGAATCTATCTAACGAACTGGCCTCAACAAATTTCTGTGGTGGAGAATTCCACAGGTTCACAATTCTCTGAGTGAAAAAGTTTTTCTTCATCTCGGTCCTATATGGCTTACCCTTAGACTGTGACCCCTGGTTCTGAACTTCCCTAACATCGGGAACATTCTTCCTGTATCTAACCTGTCCAATCCCGTCAGAATTTTATATGTTTCTATGAGATCCCCTCTCATTCTTCTAAATTCCAGTGAATATACACCTAGTCGATCCAGTCTTTCTTCATATGTCAATCCTGCCATCCCGGGAATCAGTCTGGTGAACCTTCGCTGCACTTCCTCAGATTAGGAGACCAAAACTGAACACAATATTCAAGGTGAGGCCTCACCAAGGCCCTGTACAACTGCAGTAAGACCTCTCTGCTCCTATACTCAATTCCTCTCGCTATGAAGGCCAACATGTCATTTGCCTTCGTCACCGCTTGCTGCACCTGCTTGCCAACTTTCAATGACTGATATACCATGACACCCAGGTTGCACCTCCTCTTTTCCTAATCTGTCACCATTCAGATAATATTCTGCCTTCGTGTTTTTGCACCAAAGTGGATAACTTCACATTTATCTACATTATACTGCATCTGCCATGCATTTGCCCACTCACCTAACTTGTCCAAGTCATCCTGCAGCCTCTTAGCATCCTCTTCACAGCTCACACTGTCACCCAGCTTAGTGTCATCTGCAAACTTGGAGATATTACATTCAATTCCTTCGTCTAAATCATTAATGTATTAATCAAGAATCAGATCACCTCTCATTCTTCTAAATTCTAGGGAATATAAAGTCTCCTCAATCTCACCTCATAGGACAACACCCCGATCCCAGGAATCAGTCTAGTGAGTCTTTGTTGCAATCCCTCTAAGGCAACCCTTAGATAAGGAAACCACACAGTACTCCAGGTGTGCTCTCATCACAGCCCTATGTAATTGCAGTGAGACTTCTTTGCTCTCATACTCCAATCCTTCTGCAATAAAGGCTGACATACCATTTGCCTAAAGTGTAAATTTAGATTAATGCTAAAGAGTAGGACACTGTTCTAATTTTAGCAAATCCAAGGCAATCCTTATAGATCTGTTAATAAGATGTAATAGACTTGTAAGATGGAGATTGAAAGCACAATGGATCTTTGTAAGTTACTGTGCAAAAAACACAGGAGAAATTGTGATAAGATACAATACCCAGGTTTGGCAAGGCTCATTCATTTGGCATGAGACTGGAGTTATACTGCACTTAGTGAGAATTAAAACAGTAAGATAGCGGGGAGGATTTTCAACTTTATGCCTGGGCGAATCGACCACCCCTTATCGAAACCGTTCCATTTTCCTTTACACTGAAATCAAAGGGAATGAAAATGGGGTGATTTGTATAATGAGCGGCCGATCCACTTCTCCAGTTTTACACCCAGCAGCAAGTTACAAATTTACCCCCAGTATCAGCGAAGGAACTCGCCTCACGCCTTTCATGTGCTTGCTTATTTCCTACACTGCATTGGGCCTTTTGTTTGTTGCACACCCAAAACTAATTTGCTTTGATGTGAAACTGACACTATAACTACATTCTAATGGTATATTCACATTACAACTTTAGCACTTCAATTTCAGTTTTGCACCAGCACTATATGTATAAATGGGGTGTTGACTGAGGCCTGAACTAACTCTGAAGCGGAATGGAGTGAGATTACCACTTCCATGGAGTCTCTGCTTTGCTGATTTCAGACTAAAGCTGCATTGACATGATAACTGCTGCGTCGATGTGAAGTGAAAGTATTTCACACCAATACTACAGTTGTCGTGTAGATGCATCCTTTAAAAACAGATCTTCATAAAGAAAGACTTACATTTATATAGCACCTTTCACGACCTCGGGACATCTCAAAGCACTTTACAGCCAATGAAGTACTATTGTAATGTAGGAAACGCGGCAGCCAATTTGCATACGATAAGAGATAGAAACAGCAATGAGATTGTTGTGTATCTGCAAAGCATGCACTCCCATGTTCTGCCACCAGGGAGCGCATCCCCTGAAGTCCCAAGGGATCCCAGCATCCCTTGGGAGCACTGTATATAAGCCAGCCCCTGAGGCCTGTTCCTCACTCTGGAGTGTCTTAATAAAGACTGAGGTCACTGTTACTTTAACCTCCCTATGTGCAGTCTCATCTGTGTTAGGAACATAATAACTGGCGACAAGTATACGAATCCAACGCAAAGATGCAGCAAACTGTGGGCATCCTGGAGAAGTTCTCGGAGGGTGAGGACTGGGAAGCCTATGTCAAACGGCTAGACCAGTACTTTGTAGCCAACGAGCTGGGCGGAGAAGGAAGCGCTGCAAAAAGGAGAGCGGTCCTCCTCACAGTCTGCAGGGCACCGACCTACAGCCTCATGAAGAATCTTCTGGCTCTAGTGAAACCCACAGATAAGTCATATGAGGAGCTGTGTACACTGGTTCGGAAGCATCTTAACCCGAGGGAGAACGTGCTGATGGCGAGGTATCGGATCTACACGTGCCAGCGATCTGAAGGTCAGGAAGTGGCGAGCTACGTCGCCGAGCTAAGGCGACTTACAGGACAATGTGAGTTTGATGGCTACCTGGAGCAAATGCTCAGAGACTTTTTTGTACTGGACATTGGCCATGAGACCATCCTACGAAAACTTTTGACTGTAGAGACACCGACCCTCAGCAAGGCCATTGCGATAGCACAGGCGTTTATGTCCACCAGTGGTAATACCAAACAAATCTCTCAGCACACAAGTGCTAGCAATGTTCATAAATTAACTGGAACTGTGTTTGCGAGCAGAAATGTACAGGGCAGAAACCACGAGTCTGCAACCGCCAACAGGCTCAGGTGACTCAGATGACTGAGTCCGCAACAAAGGATGAATGCAAGGCAATTCACACCTTGTTGGCGTTGTGAAGGCTTCCATTCAGCCTATTCATGCTGCTTCAAAGGGTATGTTTGCAAGAGCTGTGGAACAATGGGGCACCTCCAACAAGCTTGCAGACGTGTTGCAAGCTCTGCAAAACCTGCTAACCACCATGTAGCAGAGGAAGATCGGTCCATGGTGGATCAAAGCAATTTCAAGCCTGAGAGAGAGGAGGCAGATGCTGAAGTACACGGGGTGCACACATTTTCAACGAAATGTCCACCTATAATGCTAAATGTAAAATTGAATGGCTTATCCGTAGCCATGGAACTGGACACTGGCGCTAACCAATCCATCATGAGTAAAAAGATGTTTAAGAGACTGTGGTGCAACAAGGCACTCAGACCAGCTCTGAGCCCCATCCACACGAAACTGAGAACGTACACCAAAGAGCTTATCACTATCCTGGGCAGCGCCATAGTCAAGATCACCTACAAGGGCACGGTGCACGAACTGCCACTCTGGATTGTCCCGGGCGATGGCCCCACACTGCTTGGAAGGAGCTGGCTGGGCAAAATCCGCTGGAACGGGGATGACATCCGAGTGCTATCACATGTCGATGAGGCCTCATGTACCCAGGTTCTTAACAAATTTCCTTCCCTTTTTGAGCCAGGCATTGGAAACTTTTCCGGGGCAAAGGTGCAGATCCACTTGGTCCCAGAGGCACGACACATTCACCACAAGGCGTGAGCGATACCTCACATGATGAGGAAGAGAGTGGAAATCGAGCTGGACAGGCTGCAACGCGAGGGCATCATCTCCCCAGTGGAATTCAGCAAGTGGGCCAGCCCGATTGTTCCAGTATTCAAAAGTGATGGCACAGTCAGGATTTGTGGCGACTATAAAGTAACTATTAATCGTTTCTCACTACAGGACCAATACCCGCTACCTAAGACAAGACGTTCACCAAGCTCGACCTGACTTCGGCCTACCTGACGCAGGAGCTGGACGAGTCTTCGAAGGGCCTCACCTGCATCAACACACACAAGGGACTGTTCATCTACAACAGATGCCCGTTTGGAATTCGGTCGGCTGCAGCGATCTTCCAGAGAAACATGGAGAGCCTACTCAAGTCGGTACCACGCACGGTGGTTTTTCAGGATGACATATTGATCATGGGTCGGGACACCGTCGAGCACCTACAAAACCTGAAGGAGGTCCTCCAGCGACTGGATCACGTAGGGATGATGCATCACACATTAAAACCAGTTTCTTACAGGGGTTGTACAAGGTCAACAGCTTGTTAGAACAAAGCAGGTTCCGCGCCCGATTGAAAGCCCGTTCTTGACAGTCCCCCCAAAACCATTCGCAACCTTACGCAGGAGCACGTGTAGCGGCTCCAACAATGTACTTAAGTTCGGCAGAAAGTTCCCGAAGTAATTCAAGAGTTCCAGGAATGACTGCAACTCCGGTGTTGCCGGGCCTGGGCGCACGACGGATCGCCTCCATTTTGGATTTGGTAGGCCGGATCCCGTCTGCGGCAACCCTCCTGCCCAAAAACTCGACCTCTGGGGCCAAAAACACGCACTTGGTCTTCTTTAGTCGCACGCCCACCCGGTCCAGTTGGCATAGCACCTCCTCCAGGTTGTGGAGGTGTTCCTCGGTGTCTCGACCCGTGATTAGGATGTCATCTTGGAATACGATTGTTCCAGGAATGGATTTAAGCAAACTTTCCATGTTCCTCTGGAAGATAGCGGCCGCTGAGCGAATGCCAAACGGACACCTGCTGTAAACAAATAGCCCCTTTTGCGTAGTGATGGTGGTCAGAAGCTTGGATTCTTCAGCCAGTTCTTGAATCATGTAGGCTGAAGTGAGGTCCAACTTGGTGAACAGTTTGCCACCTGCCATCGTGGCAAAAAGATCCTCCTCTCTCGGAAGCGGGTATTGGTCCTGTAGTGACACTCGGTTGATGGTGGCCTTGTAGTCGCCACAAATCCTGACCAAGCCATCCGCTTTAAGGACAGGAACGATGGGGCTTGCCCAGTCACTGAATTCAACAGGCGAAATTATGCACTCTCTTTGCAGCCTGTCCAATTCACTCTCAATTCTCTCACGCATCACATACGACACGGCTCTGGCTTTGTGGTGCACTGGTCTGGCTTCTGGAGTGATGCGTATCACTACTTTAGTGCCCTTAAAAGTCCTGACACCTGGTTGAAAAAGTGACTCGAATTTCTGCAGGACCTGTGAGCATGAACTTCGCTCCACAGATGAAATGGCGTGCACATCCCCCATTTCCAGTTCATCTCGGCTAACCAGCTCCTCCCCAAGAGCGCGGGACCATTCCCCGGGACAATCCAGAATGGCAGCCGGTTCTCAGATCCATTGTGTGTGACCACCAAGTTTGCACTACCTAGTACTGGGATGATCTCTCTGATGTACGTCCGTAACTGCATGTCAATCCGTTCCAGTTTGGGCTTGTTAGCTTTGAGTGGCCATAGTTTTTCAAATTGTTGGGCACTCATAAGTAACTGGCTGGCTCCTGTGTCCAGCTCCATGCGTACCGGGATGCCATTTAATAGAACTTTCATCATCATATGCGGTGTTTTGGTATACGACCTGTGGATGTCTGCCACATGAACCCGCTGGACTTCAGCGTCCATAGCTTTGCCCCAAGCATCACCCTGCCTTGCAGACCCCTCATCTGGTTCCTCTGCCTCGTAAACTAGCTTCGCTATGGGCTTTCTGCACATTCTGGCCAAATGTCCACTGAAGTTACAGTTTCTACAGATAAATTGTTGAAACCTACAGTTTTTCGCAGCATGTCTGCCAGCGCACTTCCAGCATGAGCTGAGATTGTTGTGAACAAAGGAACTATTAACAGGCATTCCTCTCTGATTGTCTCTTTGATTACTCCTGAGCACTCTGTTGCTGAGTGTCAATGGTCCCATCCCGGGACGCATTGTCCCTGGTGATGGCATGAATTGCCGATCCCCCTGCCATTGTCTCTGTTGCTGACCCACCCTAGAGTCTGTTGCTGCCTGGGCGGTGTCGAATTGCCCTTGCCTGCCTGTGGGGATCTGAGTCGCGTTTACAATGATAATTCCCTGGTCCATTGCCACGTTGGAACCAGGGCTGTGCGCGTAAATTATCTTGGTCTCCTCTTCCCCTGCCATGATGGTCTGAGCTATCAACGCAGCCCTTTCCAAAGTCAAGTCCTTGGTCTCAATAAGCTTCCTGAAAATCCCGGCATGACCAATGCCCTCAATGAAGAAATCCCTTAACATCTCCCCCCTGCAGGCGTCTGTGAACTTACAGAGGCTGGCCAAACGCCAAAGGTCCGCAACGAAGTCTGATATGCGTTGTCCCTCCCAACGCCGGTGTGTATAGAACCGGTGCCGGGCTATATGTATACTGCTCGCCGGTTTGAGGTGCTCACCGATCAGTGTGCTGAGCTCTTCAAAGGACTTGTCCGCCGGCTTCTTGAGTGCGAGCAGGTCTTTCATCAGCGCATACGTCTTGGATCCACAGCTGGTCAGTAGATGCACCCTCCACTTGTCAGCCGCTTCCTCTCCCAGCCAGTCCTTCATGACAAAGTTCTGCTGGAGTCTCTCAAAGAAATCGTCCCAGTCCTCACCAACACAATACCGTTCCTCTGTGCTACCAGTGGCCATCCCCATGGGTCGTTGATTCCCGTTTCTCGTCACTAAATGTAGTGTCCTTACACCTTACTATAGAATCACACGAGGCATGTACTGCAGACAAGGTCACTACGTGACCTGAACCTTTAATCCCAGGACCAAGAAGTGCTGACCCTGCGTGGGACCTCCCTTTATATACCTGGATGACCAGGTGAGGAGTGTCTCCCACAAGTTCACCCCCTGTGGTCAAGGTGTGCATTTCTCAGGTGTATACAGTGCACAGTGTTGTTACATAAAGGTTACAGTTATGTGAAGGTTACAAACATGACAGGTTGAATCCGTCATTGCACATCGGCGAGTCAATTTAAACTTGAAATAATCTTTTATAACTTGCAAATTAAATTCAATTGAAAGCCAGCAAAAGCGGGCGTGTTGCCTGGCGACCAACTCTCTGGGAGATTTCTGATCCTAATTTTGCCGGCAGACCGTGAATTCTGCAGAGCCCCGTGTTGTTTAATCCCATTGTTACCCTGGTGACAGCACTGTTGGGGAGGAGTTTACTCCGGCGTCTACAAAAATATTTCAGTCAAGAATTTGGTGCAGCATTCGTGTATATTTTAGAGCACAATCCGCTGGGCTTTCGTACACACACTCACACACACACTCACCCCCTCACTCGCTCTCACTTCCTCACTCGCTCATTCACAGTCATTTACTCCCTCACCCTCTCACTCGCTCATTCACACTGACATTCACACACGTACTCACACTCTCGCTCACTCACACTGATTCACTCATACACTCTTATTCGCATTCTCACACGCAATTACGCCTTCACACTCTCACTTGTTCACTCACTCTCACACTCTCACTTCCCTCTCTCCCTTACACACTCTCTCCCTCACTCACACTCTCACAAGCTCACTCATTCACATACTCTCACCTCCCTCACTCTGTCCCTCACACACACTTCCCTCTCTCCCTTACACACACTGTCCCTCAGTCACTCTCTTACAATCTCACTCATTCACACACTCTCACCTCCCTCACTCACATACTCTCACCTCCCTCACTCTGCCCCTCACTCATTTGCATACTCTCACCTCCCTCACTCTGTCCCTCACTCATTCACACACTCTCACCTCCCTCACTGTCCCTCGCTCATTCACATATTCTCACCTCCCTCACTCTGTCCCTCTCACACACTTACTCCCTCCCCCTCTCTCCTTCCCTCCCTCACACACACACGGTGCTTTTATTGTGAAGTCTCTGGGCGGGTTTCTGGCGTCGATTCTGCCGTGTTTACGAGGATGACGGATACCCAGGGTGAAATGTGTTTCCCTCGATCTTGGGGTTTGACAAAAGCAGCTTGGAAGCCAATGTAAACTCATCGGAGAGCAGCGCTCGTTCGCACAGACGGGAGAATGGCCCGGGTCTAAAACAGGGCGAGAAGGCAACCCCCGCCTCCCCTCCAAAAAAGGACATTTGGAAGAAGAAAAAGAGAAAGTAGTAGATGAAATGAGGAAGCTCAAAAGCAGATATCTGATCGTCATTGTGGCTTACTCGCTGCTGCTGCTGGCGCTCCCGTACATCCTGGACTGTCAGAGCAAGCCCCGGCGGGCTCCGGGGCAGCAGGTCTTGAGCAGGGAGTGCTCGGATGCCTTGGTCCCTGTGGTGTGGGAGGAGCCGGGTCTGGGTGGCCCGGGCGGCGAGGCTGGCAACGGGACGCCGGGCAGCAGCAGCAGTAACCGGGGAGCCGGTCGCAAGCAGCACTTGTACCTGCACGCCACTTGGAGGACCGGCTCGTCGTTCGCCGGCGAGCTCTTCAACCAGCACCCCAGGGTCTTCTACCTGTACGAGCCCATGTGGCTAATGTGGCAGGCGTTGTACCCCGGGGACGCGCAGAGCCTGCAAGGGGCGGTGCGGGACATGCTGCGCTCCCTCTTCCAGTGCGACTTCTCGGTGCTGCGGCTGTACGCCTCGCCGGCCGCCCTCACCACCCGCACCGTCTTCGGATGGCGCAACAACAAGGTCATCTGCTCGGCGCCACTGTGCGACGCCTACCGCAAGGAGCGGGTGGAGCTGGTGGACGGGGCGCTGTGCGAGAAGCGCTGCCCGGCCAGGGACATCCAGGAGCTGGAGAGGGAGTGCCACAAGTACGACGTGGTGGTCATCAAGGACGTGCGGATCCTGGACGCTGGCGTCCTGCTGCCCCTCATGCGAGACCCCACCCTCAACTTCAAGGTGGTCCAGCTGGTCAGGGACCCCAGGGCGGTGCACAACTCCCGCATGAAGTCCAAGCAGTCGCTGGTCAAGGAGAGCATCCAGGTGCTGAGGAGCAAGAAGAAGACGGACAAGTACAAGCGCCTGTGGGTGGCCAACAGGTCACAGCGGGCAGACACCTACGTGGCCAGCGCCCTGGAGGTCATCTGCGAGGCTTGGAGCAGGGACCAGGCGCTGGTCCAGAGGTCCCCGGCCTGGGTCAGGAACAGGTACCTGACCATCCGCTATGAGGACCTGGTGCTGGAGCCGGTGGGCGGCCTGAGGACCCTCTACCACTTCGCCAACCTTACGGTCACGCCGGCCACCGAGAGCTACGCGCTGAATATGACCCACGGCGCCGGCTACTCCTCCGACAAGCCTTTCCTCATCTCGTCCCGGGACGCCAGGGAAGCCGTTAACGCCTGGAAGAAAAGGCTGAGCCTCTGGCAGATCCAGCAGGTGGAACAGAACTGTCAGCAGGCGATGGAGGTGCTGGGTTACCGGCCCAGCAACATAGACAACACGTAGGACCATCTGCCATCTAGCATTCAGAGACTGGACCAAGGTAAAAACAACATCAACACAGTCACACAGTCGAAATACATGTATGTAGTGAAGACGGCTGTGACTACACCATGAAGCCAAGAGTGTCAGATTTCGGTTACAAAAATATCGCTTTGAGTGTGCAACCTTTACTTGATGCAGTGATGGGTGCAAATAGTGGGCTTTCTGGTTCTCAAGAGTTTAATGAGGAGTTCAGGCCATCAAAACCCCTTAACAACCTTTTACTTGTTCTTTATTTTGTCTCATAGGAACCTAGGTACAAGAGTAGAAGTAGGCCTGTTCTGCCATTCAATGAGATCCTGGCTGATCTACGACCTAACTCAATATACCCGCCTTTGCCTCATATCCCTTAATACCTTTGATTAACTATCAATCTCAGATTTAAAATTAACAACTGATCTAACATCAATTGCCGTTTGCGGAAGAGAATTCCAAACTTCTACCACCCTTTATGTATAGAAGTGTTTCTTAATTTCACTCCCGAAAGGTCTGAAGTTTAGTCTATGCCCTCTAGTCCTAGACTCCCCAACCAGCAGAAATAGTTTCTCTCTATCTACTCTATCTGTTCCCCATAATATCTTGAAAACTTTGAAAAATAACCCCTTAATCTTCCCTGGGTCAGAAGGTCTTGTGTTCAAGCCCGCTGCAGAACTTGAGCACATAATCTAGGCTAACAGAGTGAATTAGAGGGATCGTGCTTGGATGAGCGGTTAAACTGGGACCTCATCTGCCTGTTCAGGTAGACCTTTTCAAAAAGAGCAGGGCATTTTTCTGGTGATCTGGCCAGCATTCACTCAACCAACACCAAAACAGATTAACGAGTCATTCATCTCACTGCTGTTGGTGGAATCTTTCTGTGCACATATTAGCAACCGTATTTGAGTACAAAATAATCATTGTCCTCACGTAGACGTAAGGATCTCATGGCACTATGTAAAGAAGAGCAGGAAAATCCCCAATATTTATTCCTCAACCAAAATCACTAAAACAGATTATCTGGTCATTTACCTCAGTGACATTTGTGTGACCTTGCTCTCCATAAATTGGCTGATGTGTTTCCCTACATTGGCTGTGAAGTGCTTTGGAATGTCATGATGTTGTGAAAGATGCTATACAAATGCAAGTTATATTTTTCAATGACTGCACTTGAAGAGTTATTCACTGGCTGTGTTGAGGATGTGAAAAGTGCTATATAAATTCAAGTTCTTTCATTTCCAAGTGCCAACATCATTCGGGTGGAATGGGGCAGGGTGGCGGGTTATGTGAAGGGGGAGTTTAGTGAACTTGATAATCTACAGATTAATTCATTTCCATGGTTGCAACACCCTGGGTTAGTATTGCGTGTCAGCCAGTGACTCATTAGGTAGCAGTCTCACCTCTGAGTCAGAAGGTTGTGGGCTCAAGCCCCACTCTAGAGATATGAGCACAAAAATCTAGGCTGACACTCCGGTGCAGTGCTGAGGGAGTGCTGCACTGTCGGAGGTGCCGCCTTTCGGATGAGATGTTAAACCGAGGTCTGCTCTCTCAGGTGGATGTAAAAGATCCATAGCACTATTCCAAGGAGCAGGGGAGTTATCCCTTGTTGTCCTGGCCAATATTTATCCCACAATCAACATCACTAAAACAGATTATCTGGTCATTATCACATTGCTGTTTGTGAGAGTTTGGTGTGTGCAAATTGGCTGCTGCATTTCCTACATTAGAACAGTGACTACACTTCAAAAATTACTTCTTTGGCAGTAAAGCGCTGCCCTGGTCCCTTACACTGTTTAGCTTTTCTCAACCAGTTTCTTCATGTTTTTGATACTCCCTTCATCCAAAAACAAACATTCAATTTGAAATTGTAAAAGGATGCTAGAAATGAATTAAAATATTTACCAATTTGTATACTATATTTACTTCAGCAGAACACACAGGTACATTTAACACAGCCAGTCTTTTTTGCAAAAGCTACCATTTTTGCACAAATACCAGATTTATTATGAACATGCACTGCAAGATAAGATGTCTATACATCACAATTGACAATGAGTATGAGTAGAGGAAACATTGTTGTTTGATATTTGTGTTCAAATGCATATCTTAAAGTGGCAGTTCCCTCCCCCAACTCCCCCTCATAATTATATTTTGTTCCAGCTCCTACATTGCTGTGTAGAGGAGGGCCAATCCTGCTCTCCATGCCATTATTTTGTGGGTAGTTTCTAACTAAAAAGTCTTACTTTGAATACTTTTATCATCAAACTAAGAAATATCAGTGCTAGATAAAGGAACTTATCTACATCTTTTACCTAGATGGCAACAACCACTCCTGGGTAATGCACAGGCTAGATGCAGGTTAAAGCTTCTCTGCCCTATTACCATGCTTTAAACCCAACTTCAGAAGAGAATGCTCTACCCATTGTATTTGTATAAGATTTCACTTTTCTTCTCCAACCTTGTAGCTTCTCTAAGATTGCCAATTAATGATGAATTGGGGGTAGTGGGGAAAGTGAGGATTGGGAATTGGTTTGAGATTACCTAACCCTATTTTGCAAAGGACGGTTGCAGTCAACAAAGCTTAAGTCTAAATTTAACGTGGATAAAGCCCAGGTCCCTCAGGTGATGAAACAGTGGACCAAGTCACTGCACCACCAATTCCTCATAAGTTAATTACCATTAATGTTTTGTATCAAGTATTGTAATGGTTCACATTGTGTACTTATGAGGCTAACTTCCATCTTCATTTCTACTTTCTACTGTGGCTTGTCGCAGAGCTTGCAACCATGTTATTGAACAGCGAGCAATGCTGTAGGTGCTCGACCAAATGTACTATACTGAACCTGGAGACTAATTGATGTCCTGTTTCTGACGGCTCCATTTTTGATCAGGGTGGAGGAGCAGTGAGAGATCGGGGCCCAGGAGAGGCGAGGGTTCGTGGCCCAGAAGACGCGAGGGCCCAGGGGCAGCACAAGCCAGCCCACATTGTGATCTATGGATAGTAGGAGCATGCGTGCGCACTAGGTCCGTGCAGCAGAGCTTGGTCTCCAGTCGTCTTGGTTAACCCTTGCCACTGGATCAAAACCTAGTTCTGTCAAGCCCGTGTAGTGGCTGGTATGCAACGGCCACTCCACGTTAAAAGAATCCATGCACAGGCATCTTCCACCCTTTAGTATGTAGTTCGGGATCTAGATTGTCAGGTCCCTCATTGAAACACCTGTGAACTCATCTATTTTTGTGTGGAAGCGGATCATCCTTGATATGAGGGACGACCTAATACTATATTGAACCTGTATTGGTAACACTGACCGCAAACAGCAAGACCGTTGCAACCCCAAACAGCAAGACCGTTGCAACCCCTGGATCTACCTCCTGAAGAGTTGCGTTATGCTTTTTAATACATTGTATATGTTTGACTTGTGACAAAATACTTGTTATTTGTCAAAAATGTTAACAGGTTGTACCCATCAGTTGGCTTTGTGTCTTTTGGGAGTTGGGCCCTTGATACGGGTGATCCAACTCCCACACGAGTTTTATGGTTTACAACAGAGCTTTCTTTAGTTCTAGTGTCAGACCTGTACCAGTAGGCACTTAATGAAGTGCAGCTCATCCTTTCAATTCTAGCCTCTCGTGCATCCCCTACTTCCTTCGCCCCACCATTGGCGACTGTGCCTTCAGCTGCCTAAGCCCTATGCTCTGGAATTCCCAACCTAAACCTCTTCTCTTCATCACCTCTCTCGCCTCCTTTGGGACCCTCCTTAAAACCTAGCTGTTTGACCAAGCTTTTGTCCTAATGTCTCCTTCTTTGGCTTTGGTCATTTTTATCTGAATACGCTGCTGTGAAGCACCTTGGGATATTTTACTGTGTTAAAGACACTATATAAATGCTTGTCATTGTTGATCTCCTGGAAATTGCTTCTGATCGCCTTATGCGGTTAAAGAGGAATTTCCTAGATTTTTCCCCTTGAATTAACCTAGAGTTTTTAAAATCTGATTTTTTGCTTTTCTCAGGAGATTATATGACTGCCATTGGGAGTGAACACTGGGAATCACAATGTTTTTTTTATGTCATGACGTCTTTGGCAGACTGGATGGACCAGCTGATCTTTTCCTGTTTGTCTTTTCATATGTTCGCATGTAATATATTACTGTTTTGGGCATCAGAAAGCCAATGGCTCACCAAGCCAATTTTTCAAAACCTCCCTTCAGTTTCCTTACTACGATTCTGGATTTTGTAGTCCTTTCTCAATATGTTTTGCTGTCTGCCTTTCAGCCGTGCATCAATCCAACCTAATACTTTGCAATCTATCTTATGGCCACACACCTTGTGAAGAAGTCTGAGACTTTAATGAGGGATTAGACTTCATCTGGTAGGATTGGAGAGAGCCAGCAGATCGTGTATGATCCGTGCACTGAATTTTTTTGAGGCGGTTGTATATCTTGGTGGATAAAGGTGGGTACCTGTTTATGTGGGACTGTATCAGATGCTTTCCTGAAATCCATGCAGATAATTTCCACTACCGCACCTTTATCCACCAAGATATACAACCGCCTCAAAAAAATTTAGTGTACGGATCATATATGATCTGCTGGCTCTCTCTAATCCTACCAGATGAAGTCTAATCCCTCATTAAAGTCTCAATCATTTTTCACAGAATCATGGTAAGGCTGACAGGACTGTCATTTGAGGATTCATCCCTTGCCCTTTATTTGAAGATGGAGGTTACATTCATTACTTTCCAATCTATTGGGAAGTTACTTGATTCCAGTGAGCTTTGAAAGAAATTAGTGAGTGTATTTCCCTTGGATGGGAATTGTCAGAACCTATTTACCGTTATCTTCCTAAACCTTGTGATATTAGGGATTTCAATTTTGCTCTTTATTTAACATTCTTCTCTCAAGTTATCTCTCCGCCCACCCCTTTCCACTTTTTCAATAGTAAAATAAAGTTACAAAATAATTTAGTAATTCCATTACTTTCCTGTTCTCAGACACCACTGCCACTTGAAAATGGTCCAACGTCCTTCTGTAGCCCACCTCTGCTCCTGATAGTATTAAAGAATACTTTGTCATCGTCCTTTATATTTTCCACTGCATTCCTCCAATATTCCCGCTTAGCATCCGTTTCTTGGCCTTCCGATATTTGATTTATTATTTCTCCCCATTCTGTTCCTTCCTTGTACATTCTCTGAATTGTATATGCTCCTTCCTTCACCCTAATGCCTTCCATAACATCCCATTTCATTCACATCACTCTTTACATAGGATATATGGCACAGAAACAGGCCATTCGGCCCAACCAGACTATGCTCCACTCGAGCCGCCTCCTGTCTTTCCTCATCTAAATCTATCAGCATAACCCTCTATTCCCGTCTCCCTCATATGCTTGCCTAGCCTCCACTTAAATGCACCTATACTATTCGCCTCAACCACTCCCTACTCTTCTATTTGGTTCTCAACTCATTTCTGGGACAAACAGCCTCTGCCACATATATATACAAATCTCTGAACAATCCCATTTTCTCCTAACACGTTTCCCTTTAAATAACTCTTGCCATTTTATTCCTTTCTTACAGCACCTCAAAATCTGATCCAGAAATCCAGTTTCGTAATAGTTTTTATTATCTGTTCTGTCCTCATGTTAAATTCAGCATTAGGAACTTTATGACTAGATGCCAAATATTTCCTTACTTCAACTTGGTTTATTATTCCCTCTATGTTAATTAGCAGCAAATTGAACATTGCCTTCCCCAACCTCAAGCTTAAGAAAACATGTTTGAAGTATTTCAATAAACTCCTTCATGTATACAGTTGTCTCCAGTATAAGTCCTAGTCAATGTCTGGCAGATTAAAATATCCCATAATTACAACTGTGGCTTTAGAACCAATCTCAGTTGTACTCTCTCTCATTAGTACATCCACTGTTTTATTTTGTGATGGCCCTGTAATAAATTCCTACCACTAACTATTCCCCCTATCCAGCTTTCAGACCCACCCAAAGAGAATCTGTGCCAATGCTCAGTTCTACCTTCCCAGCAACATGTAAAGCTTCCCTGATAAACAGTGCCACCCACATCCTTTCTGTCCTATTCCATCTTTCTGGAAGTACACATAGTGCTACATTGTTTGAGGATAGATAAAGGAAATGCAATTGATGTGGTTTGTATGAATTCTCGAAAAACCATTTGATAGGATACCACACAAGAGACTTATGCAAAGATAACAGCACATGAAATTAAGGGGAATGTGGCTGCACCGAGAGCTGGTTGGAGGGTAGAAAGTAAAGAGTAGTTTCTTAGAAAAGGAAGATGTGGTGAGTAGTGTTCCACAGGGATCTGTGTTGGTACTCCTCTCATTTTTACTATTTACCAAATGATCTGGGTTTAGGAATTGAGGGAATAATATCTACAATTGTTAACTTCACAAAATTGTGACTAAAGATTGTTAAAAGCTGCAGGAGGACATACCTTAGCAGGATGGAGAATTTAAAAATATATTTTTGTTCCTGGGATGTGAGTATCACTGGCAAGGCCAGCATTTATTGCCCATCCCTAATAGCCCTTGAGAAGGTGATGGTGAGCCACCTTCTTGAATTGTTGCAGTCCGTGTGATGATGGTTCTCCCACGGTGCTGTTGGGGAAGGTTTTCAGGATTTTGACCCAGCGACGATGAAGGAACGGCGATATATTTCCAAGTCAGAAGAGTGTGTGATTTGGAGGGCACTTGGAGGAGATGGTGTTCCCATATGCCTGCATCCATTGTCCTTCCAGGTGGTAGAACTTGTGGGTTTGGGAGGTGCTGTCGAAGAAGCCTTGGCAAGTTGCTGCAATGTAGAAAAATGTTGAGTAATACATTTTGAATGTAAGAATAGGGAAAGGAAATTCACCTTAAATGGCAAGATTTTATATGGAGTAGATGAGCTCAAATACCTGAGTGTGTAGATGCACAGGTCATTAAAAGTGACTGCTCAAATGGATATGTCCGTAAAAAGGGGAACACACAATTCCTGGTTTTATATCTATGCAAGGATGTAATGTTGAATTTGTACACAACAACTTGTATTTATATAGCACCTTTAACGTAGTGAAACATCCCAAGTACATAGTTAGGCCACACTGTGTACGGTTTTAGGCACCCCATTATAAGAATATGAAAGTATTGGAAAAAGTGAAGTTTTGATTCACTTGGATCTTATCAGACCACAGATGAAAGATTACAATTGTGAAGAGACTTGGAAAGTTAGGGTTTTTTTCATTAGAGCTGAGGACTGGGGGTGATCAACTCGAAGTCTCCAAGATTATGAAGCATTATCGTAAGGTAAATAGCGACAGATTATTTCCAGTAGTTGGCCAGTGATTCACAAGAGAAACAAATTTAAGGAAATCACAACAAGCATGAAAGAGGATGTAGGAATATGGAAATCCCTACCGTAAACAGTTGTTGAAGTGCAGTCCATAATGTTCTTTTCAAAGAAAATTGGATAGTTGCTTGAAACAGCGAAGGATAAGGGGACTGAGCAGGACAGGGGGGGATTGGACTTGGTGACTCATGGAGAAAAACAGCAGACTTGATGAGGTGAATGGGCTATTTTACTGCTGTAACATTTCACAATTCTAACCCTGCTCTGGCTGAGGTCTGCTAACTCAGAATGAACTAAGGATTGAACTTGGCACTTCCCCATTCTATAGTTAATATGTCTCAGAAACAGAGGCTTTACCTCTAAACCATGACAATGGCTGAGATTCTAATTTCACGTTGTTATTGTTGTATTGAATTATTTTTCATCACCTGAAGGTACTGATTTATGCTGTGGTACAGTTCCACAGGTGCCGGTATCCCTTAAGTATTCCATCCAAGTGGCCATTTTTCCGTGTGTGAGTTGAATATGGACAGGCTACATGACTAGAGTCTAAAACTAAGGGGCACAGTCTCAGGATAAGGGGTTAAGACTGAGATGAGGAGGAATTTCTTCACTCTGAGGGTTGTGAATCTTTGGAATTCTCCACCCCAGAGGGCTGTGGATATTGAGTCGTTGAGTATATTCAAGGTGGAGATAGATAGATTTTTGCACTCTAGGGGAATCAAGGAATCTGGGGATCGGGCGGGAAAATGCAGTTGAGGTCGAAGATCAGCCATGATCTTATTGAATGGCGGAGCAAGCTCGAAGGGCTGTTTGGCCTATTCCTGCTCCTAATTCTTATGTTCTTATGACTGTAGCTGAGAGGGAGGAGCATATCACAGTCCTCCAGAGTCATGTGTTTTCTCAACAGGTATCAGCAAACAACAATCAAAAGCAAGAACCTCTACTTACAAAGGATTACATAGGATATACGGCACAGAAACAGACCATTCGGCCCAACCAGTCCATGCAAGCGTTTATTCTCCACTCGAGCCTCCCCCCCGTCTTTCCTCATCTAAATCTATCAGCATAACCCTCTATTCCCTTCTCCATCATGTACTTATCTAGCCTCCCCTTAAATGCATCTATACTATTGGCTTCAACCACTCCTTGTGGTAGCGAGTTCCACATTCTCATCACTCTTTGGCTAAAGAAGTTTCTTCTGAATTCCCTATTGGATCTCTTGGTGACTATCTTATATTGATGGCCTCTAGTTATGCTCTTCCCCACAAGTGGAAACATTCTCTCTGTATCCACTCTATCAAAATCTTTCATAATTGTAAATGAGGTCACCCCTCAGCCTTTTTTCAATAGAAAAGAGATCTGGCCTGTTCATCCTTTCCTGATATTTATACTCTTGCATTTCTGGTGTCATCCTTGTAAATCTTCTCTGTACCCTCTCCAGTGTCTCTACATCCTTTTATAATATGGCGATCAGAACTGTACGCAGTACTCTAAGTATGGTCTAACCAAGGTTCGATATCGGTTAAGCATAACTTCCCTACTTTTCAAATCTATACCTCACGAAAATAACCCTAGTGCTTGGTTTGCTTTTTTTATGGTCTTGCTAACCTGTGTCGCAAATTTTAGCAATGTGTGTATTTGTACTCCGAGATTCCTTTGTTCTTCTACCCCACCTAGACTCTCACCCTCTAACTAATAAGTGACCTCCCTATTCTTCCTACCAAAATGTAATACCTCACATTTATCTGTGTTGAACTACATTTGCCCATTATGTGCCCATTCTGCAAGTTTATTAATGCCCCCCTGTATAGTCCTCCTCAGTATTGACTATCGCCCACAATTTGGTGTCATCTGCAAATTTAGAAATTGTGCTTTTGATTACAAAGTCTAAATCGTTAATATAAATTGTAACCAATAGAGGTCCCAGCACTGATCCTTGTGGAACACCACTACCCACCTTCTGCTACTGTGAACAGCTACCTTTTACCCCTACTCTCTGCTTTGTCTTGAAGCCAGCTAGCTATCCATTCTGCTACCTGCCCTCAGACTCTGCATTCACTAACCTTGTTCATCAGTCTATTCTGGGGTACCTTATTGAAGGCCTTTTGAAAATCTAGATATATTACATCCACTGCGTTCCCATTGTTTACTCTCTCTGTTACCTCTTCAAAAAAATTCAGTGAGGTTGGTCAAGCAAGACTTTACCTTTTGAAATCCATGCTGACTATCTGTTATATTTTTGGTTTCTAGATGTTCTATTTTCTCCGTTCGTAAGGATTCCATTATGCTCCTACCATCAATGTTAAGCTGACTGGTCTAAAATTTCCTGGACATGATCTATCCCCTTTCTTAAATATAGATATTACGATAGCTATCCACCAGTCCTCTGGCACTACACCTTTTTCAATGAATTATTAAATATGTGTAACAATGCCTCTGTTATCTCTTCTAGATTATTTTTAAATGCGTGGATGCAATCCATCCAGACGAGGGGTTATATCCTCTGAGTTTGAATAGTTTATTTAATATATCCCCTCTTTTTATTTTAAATGTACTAATCTCATCATCCAATGTTATATCCGCCTGTTTGATCTCCCTGGTAAATATTGAAGCAAAATAATTATTTAATATTTCTGCCATCTCTCTATCATTATCTGTGGTATTATCCTATCCATCCCTCAACCTGCTATTTTATTGATGTGCCTGTAAAATATTTTACTATTTGGTTTCATGTTCCTTGATAATTTAATTTCATAGTTCCTCGTTGCCTTCAAAATTGTTTTTTTGACTTCTCTTCTAATCTTTTTGTATTCTCTCATATCATACACTCTCCTGCTGTCTATAATACTTAAATGTATGCCTCTTTCCTTACCCTTAATTGTTTCCACATGGCTTTATTCATCCATGTAGTCTCATTAGTGTTCAGTTTGTTCTTTCCTATTAGCAGCATATATTGTTCCTGCACTCTGTTGAACACCGTTTTAAATGTTTTCCATTGCTGCTGTACATCGTTTTTTTGCCAATATTGTTGCCCATTTTATTTTCTCACGTTCTATTCTCAGCCCTTCAAAATCAACTTTTCTCCAATCTATTAACCTGGTTTTCGTCATACCAATGTCCTTCTCAATTATCATCTTAAAGCATATTATATTATGATCACTATTTCCTAGATGTTCCCCTACTTTTACTTCTCTTATCTGCTCAGGTTCATTCCCCATTACTAGATCCAATAGCAAATGCTCCCTTGTTGAACTTTTTACATATTGGTTTAGAAAGGAGTCCTATACACATTGTAGGAACTCCAATCCCTTATCCCCTTTACTGACCTCTTCCGTCCAATTAATATCAGGGTAGTTGAAATTCCCCATGATTATTATTCTATGCTTTTTTACTCATTTCTCTAATTTACTCATTTCACTAATTTGTCTGCATATTTCTTCCTCCACCTCCTTTCCGTAGACTACACCTTTTAGTGTGCCTCTACTGGTTGTCTATCCTTTCTTAACCTTACGCCCTAACTTGGGGATACCAACACTCCAGCTAAAATCAGTTAACTCAGCACAGACCAGGGATCAAATGTGGGCCCAACTTGGTCTAAATAGCTCGTTTCCGCATTGGGGCTGTGCTTTTATCCAGCAGTCCATCAGAATATGTTTTCTAACTAACCTGAGAATCTTCAAACTTGGGAATGTTACTGTTAATAAAGAATGGGATCAGTGCAGTAGTGAGAAATTATATTGGCTCAGAAGATCAAGATGTAGAATCAGTTTGGGTGGAGATAAGAAATAATAAGGGGAAGAAGTCACTGGTGGGTGTAGTCTATAGGCCTCCTAACAGTAGCTGCATTGTTGGATGGAGTATAAATCAAGAAATAATGGGGGCTTGTAAGAAAGGTACAGCAATGATTATGGCAATTTTAATCTTCATATTGATTGGACAAATCAAATTGGCCAAGGTAGCCTTGATGAATATTTCATAGAGTGTTTGCGGGATGGTTTCTTCGAACAGTATGTTGCGGAACCAACCAGAGATCAGGCTGTCTTGGATCTGGTACTGTGTAATGAGACAAGATTAATAAATGATCTCATAGTAAAGGATCCTCCAGGAAAGAGTGACCATAGCATGGTTGAATTTCAAATTCAGTTGGAGGTTGAGAAAGTTGGATCTCAAAGCAGTGTCCGGATCTTAAATAAAGGTGATTAGAAAGGTATGAAGGCAGAGTTGGCTAAATTGGACTGGGAAAATAGATTAAAGTGTAAGACGGTTGATAAACTGTGGCAGACATTGAAGGAGATATTTCATAACTCTCAACAAAACTATATTCCACTGAGAAGGAAAGACTTTAAGAGAAGGGAGAATCATCCATAGCTATCTAAGGAAGTAAATTATGGTATCAAATTGAAAACAATGACATACAAAGTTGCCAAGATTAGTGGGAGACCAGAGGATTGGGAAATTTTTAAAGGACGACTAAGAAAATAATAAAGAAAGGGAAGATAGAGTATGAGAGCAAACTAGCAAGAAATATAAAAACAGATAGTAAGAGGTATATAAAAAGGAAGAGAGTAGCTAAAGTAAACGTTGGTCCCTTAGAGGACGAGACTAGGGAATTAATAATGAGAAACAGATAAATCCCAGAGACTTTGAACAAATATTTTGTATTGATCTTCACGGTAGAAGACAATAAAAACATCCCAATAATAGATAATCAAGGGGCTATAGGGAGGGAGGAACTTAAAACAATCACGATCATTAAAGAAGCAGTACTCGGTAAAATAATGAGACTAAAGGTGGACAAGTCCCCTGGACCTGATGGCCTGCATCCTAGGGTCTTAAAAGAAGTGGCTGCAGAGATAGTGGATGCATTGGTTGTAATCTACCAAAATTCCCTAGATTCTGGAGGTGTCCCAACTGATTGGAAAAAACAAATGTAACGCCCCTATTTTAAAAAGGAGGCAGACAGAAAGCAGGAACCTATAGACCAGTTAGCCTAACATCTGTTGCTGGAAAAATGCTGGAGTTCATTATTAAGGAAACAATAGCAGGACATTTGGAAAAGCATAACACAGTCAAGCAGAGTCAGCGTGGTTTTATGAAAGGGAAATCACATTTGACAAATTTGCTGGAGTTCCTTGAGGATGTAACGAGCAGTGTGGATAAGGGGGAACCAGTGGATATGGTGTATTTGGACTTTCAGAAGGCATTCGATAAGATGCCACATAAAAGGTTACTGCACAAGATAAGAGCTCAATATATTAGCATGGATAGAGGATTGGTTAACGAACAGAAAACAGAGAGTCGGGATAAATGGGTGATTTTCAGGTTGGCAAACTGTAATTAGTGAGGTGCCACAGGGATTGGTGCTGGGGCCCCAATTATTTACAATCTATATTAATGACTTAGATGAAGGGACCGAGTGTAATGTAGCCAAGTTGTTGTTGATACAAAGATGGGTGGGAAAGCAAATTGTGAGGAGGACACAAAAAATCTGCAAAGAGATACACACAGCCTAAGTGAGTGGGCAAACATTTGGCAGATGGAGTAAAATGTGGGAAAGTGTGAAGTTATCCATTTTGGCAGGAAAAATAAAAAAGCAAATTATTTAAATAGAGAGAAATTTAAAAATGCTGCAGTACAGAGGGGTCCTTGTGCATGAAACACAAAAAGTTAGTATGCAGGTACAGCAAGTAATCAGGAGGGTAAATGGAATGTTGGCCTTTATTGCAAGGGGGATGGAGTATAAAAGCAGGGAAGTCCTGCTACAACTATAATAGGGTATTGGTGAGTCCACACCTGGAGTACTGCGTACAGTTTTGGTCTCCTTATTTAAGGAACGATATACTTGCATTGGAGGCAGTTCAGAGAAGGTTCACTCGGTTGATTTCGGAGATGAGGGAGTTGACTTATGAAGAAAGGTTGAGCAGGTTGGGCCTATACTCATTTAAATTCAGAAGAATGGGCCCAAGTTTCGGGCCGTGCCTAGAACGGCACAGCCCCGACCTGGACGCCCATTTTTTGCGCCACAAAGTGCGCCTAAAAAAAACTTGCGTATTCTCCGGCTCCCTGCTGGTTATCTGGAGTCAGGCGCGGCGCAGCACGAGCAGTAGGGGGCGGAGCTAGGACCCTGCGCTGAAAACAGTGCTGGGACCTCTGCACATGCGCGCTACAGTTGGAGGGCTCCCGGTGCTGCAGTCGGTAAGTAGAAAATGTTTTATTTATTGATTTTTTAAAAAACATTATTTCTTAATTTTTTTTGATTGATTTATTGGTTGATTTATTGATGTTTTTATCATTTATTATTGATGATGGCTCTTTATTTGTAAAACTGAAGTTTTAATGTTTGTAAACTTCCCTTTAAACCCCCCGCCCCCCCGCCCCCCATTCCCTACGCCTGATTTATAACCTATGCCTGATTTTCTAAAGTGTAGACAAGGTTTTTTCGAGCATACAAAAATCTTCACTTACTCCATTCTAAGTTAGTTTGGAGTAAGTTTTCACTGCCGAAACTTTGAAAACAGGCGTAAGTGGCCGGACACGCCCTCTTTTGAACAAAAAATTCTGTTCCAAAGTGAAACTGTTCTAACTGACTAGAACTGGAGCAGACTAAATGCTGAGAATTTGAATTTCTAAGATACTCCGTTCTACACCAGTTGTTCCAAAAAATCAGGAGCAACTAAGGCCGAAACTTGGGCCCGAGAGGTGATCTTATTGAAACATATAAGATACTGAGGGGGCTCAAGGTAGATACACAGAGGATGTTTACTCTCGTGGGGGAATCTGAACTAGGGGGCATAGTTTCAGAATAAGGGGTCATCCATTTAGAACTGAGATGAGGAGGAATTTCTTCTCTCAGAGAGGTGTAAATCTATGGAATTCCCTACCCCAAAGAGCTGTCGAGGCTGGGTCATTGAATATATTTAAGGTGGAGATAGATAGATTTTTGAGCGATGAGAGTGAAGCATTATGGGGAGCAGGCAGGTAAGTGGAGCTGAACCCAAGATCAGATCAGCCATGATCTTATTATTGGCAGAGCAGGCTCGAGGGGCCAAATGGTCTGCTCCTAATTCTTATGTTCTTATGTTGACAGAATTTAAACAAAATATATTTCTGGTGTGAAATGAAAATGGCAAAACATGTGCCTTATTAATAAAATGGAAAGTAAAATATTATATTGACTGTGCCTGTTAACCATCTTTATAGAGTTAAATCAGAGAAAGCGGGCCTTGCTAGTTTTAAGAATTCCAAACAAGTCTCAGCATATGGATACAATTTATATTTCATAACCTATAAGGTTAATACATTCAACTATTGCAAAGATTTATGACTTAGTTTTAAACAAGTTACAGTAAGTAATCTTTGAAAGGGTGAGGTGGATTTTTTCCCTATTATTGGCTTCCATATACAGGTTGGAGTGTCAAACTATTCCCGCTGGTGGTCAGAGCGACTAGCTGTAACATTAAAATGTGTAAATTGTGATTCTCTGATGTCTATAAGACCCCGATGCAATTTTCATGCACTGTAGCATAGGGAACGGTCAGTGTTGGACCCACCTAGTATTGTACAGGTTAGAATCGCACATTTCCGGAGGTATTTAAAGGGGCACTCATTGATATCTTTCTGGACACCACCTGCTCCATCTCCAGGGATACCCTGGCTCGAATGTAACCACGGAAGAGAGGCAGGCAGTCGGGCTGAATGCCCCCCTCGACCGCCCGCTGCCTGGACCGGTTGATGGAGCAACAGCTCTACAACTATTTTGTTGTATACTTTAATCAAGTGACCCCTGATTAAAAGGTGGGGGGGGGGGCACACTCCAAAAAAACTTTAAGTGCCCCCTTGTTATTTTTTGAGGGCACTAGAAACACAAATTATACAAGTGCCCCCCGGCTAAAAGGCAGGGATTGGGGCGGGGGGGGGGGGAGGGCACTAAAACCGACAACTTAAACAAATTAAACTTTAGGCATTAAGATCAAATTAAAATTTGGTTGCCGGGGGTGATGATGCACTCCAGTTCCTCCGGCGCCCACCTCTCGCGGAAGGCTGCGAGCATACCGGTGGACACCACGTGCTCCATATCCAGGGATATCTTGGCTCGGATGTAACCACGGAAGAGAGGCAGGCATTCGGGCTGAACGACCCCCTCGACCGACCGCTGCCTGGACCGGCTGATGGTCCCCCTTGGCCATGCCCAGGAGCAGTCCTACGAACAACAGCTCCATAAGCCTGTGAGTATACTCACAGGCACATACATTACAATAGCTAATGATTTTTCTCATGTCAAAGCCGCATGCAAGAGTTTTCCAATTGATTGTTTCTGTGATTGGGTGTTTCGCAAGAAATAATTGGATAGCAGTGAAACAAATGAATCACCTGTCTGATTGGTTCACTACTTATCCAATCAGAATTCTGAGGGAAAACAATCATGCATAGAATTAACCGCGTAGTAACACTGTAATACAGCCTCCTCCACTCTATTTATTTCATCTCACCCTGACAACATATCCTCCTATTTCTTCCTCATGTTTCAGACATTTAATTTCTTCGTAACAATCATACACCATGTGACTAATTTGTGTGCTTCCTGTTTATAAAATATCTCCTTGAAGACTCTAAATAATGTCAAAAGGACATTATATAATGGGTCAAATGGTCACTTCAGGTGCCATTGTCCATTTAATTAAATCTTAAATAATCCAAGGAGCTGTCTAGTTGATCGGTGATTTCCTCTTCCGGTCTGTAAATCATTGGGCAGTAAATTGCAGCCTCTCTGGGCGCGTATGATGTATGCTCGTGCCAAAGAGGCTCCACAAGTATTGGTTCTCAGCGCGCGACGCGCATGCACTGAGAACCAAAATTTGCGAATTGTCAAAATGTCTTTTGACAGTTCCAACACATCCCCAGGAGAAGGGCCTCCGCAGGCAGAGATTTGGGCTATTTGCCCAACTCCTGCCCAGCAAATGTCCTTCAAACTCTTACGCTTGGTAAAATCAGGCGTATGGCCTGCTATTACCAGCATAAGAGTTTTAAAAGATAGGAAAATAAACAATTATCACTCATTTTCATATTAAAAACCCTGTCCATTAAGGTAAGTTTAATTTTTACCCCTATTAAAACATATTTAAAAACATTCAAAAAAATAATTTTGTCACACATTTAATAATAAATTCAATTCAATTAATTTTCAATATGTGAAGTGTTTTTCTTATTTATTTGAAATGTGTGCGTTTTTGGGAGTATCCCCATTCACAGAAATGGTGATATCCGTACAAACTGAGATCAGCATCACTGTGAATGGGGATACTCCATTTTAATTGATTGGTCTGGCCCACGTGATCTTGGGCTGCACATATGCTCCTGGAATACGTGGGCCCATACGCTGGATTGCGAATGGAGGTCTCGGACCACAAGTCTACGTTCCTCCGGGACCAGCGGGTACTTTCGTTAAAGCATTTTTGGTCAGAGGCATCCGTCTGCAGGAAGCCTCCGACTGCAATTTCTTGAAAATGATTTTCCCTTTGTTTATCTCCATCTTTCTTTCTCTATGTTTCTTGCACACTTTTGTTTTTTGTTTCAGATCTAGCTTCCCCTCAAAATGCATCTGTGCTATTCGCCTCAACCACGCCATGTGGTCTGTCATGTCAATTATCTTCCCATGCCATAACAGTACGCTGCTTGCATTAGAATGTTAGAAAAGCCAAGGGGAACAAATAGGGCCCTTCACTCACCAAACTTCATCCTTCGAGTATTTAATTTCTTTATGCAGAGGGTTGAGAGAGTAGGGAATGGAGGGTTCAGAGAGTAGGGAATGCTTTGCCACAGGGAATAGTTGAGATGGAGACAGTTGCTCTTTTAAAAGGATAAGTGGATAAATATTTGAAGCAGAGGAAGTTACAAGGTTACGGGAGAGAGCAGGGCAGTGGGATTAGTTCTGGATTACAAAGAGTGGCAGAGACACAATGGGCCGAATGCCCTTCTTTTGCTCTGTAAACCTCTATGGTTCTGATCCAACTCCACAAGCCCAGCATCCAACTATGCGTGAATACTGCGACAGACTGCAACTCCACAGTGCTTCCTGGCACTTGTTGCTGGCATTTATCACTCCATAGATGAAGTTCTTTCTGGTATCCGATCAGTTTTAAACGAGTTTTTACTTAAGACCTCTGGTCCTACGATCCTAATTAATTACAGGTAACATTCTGACTTTATGATATCCAAACCTTTTTATATACTTCAATTATGCGCCCCCACCCCTTAACATCTGCCTGGATTGTAGAGATTGAGATTTTCCGTTGGACTCGGTCACTTCCCTTATGCTCAGAATTATTCTGGTTACTTTTCACCTTCTCCAATGGTTGCATAACCCGTTTGTGTAGACTGGCGATTTGAACAATGCACAATACTGTGCAGCCCAAAGAGACAAAGCAGTATAGACCCGAGAGTATTACCAGGCCACTCCAGCAGATATCAAATGAGGAATGGACCTAAAGGCAACATCAGGCTATAGCAAGGATGAGAAATAATGATCCATTCCAGAAAGGTTCCCCACTCAGCAGTAGAAGTCCACTGAATGGTCTAGTCACTCTTTCTCAATAGTGGTTTATCTCTTCATCGAGTATCAAGAGAGCAGAAATTGGAAACTCGCAGGTGTGGACAAAATCTAGGGTGAGGCAGATCATTTCCAAATGTGTGCTGCATCATCAGCTGCATTAGATATTTTCTTTATGCTTCAGATTCTGAAGAGAATGGCTGGAATTTTGTACAAGGGGACGGGTTAGGGGCGGAATCCGAGATGGGTGGGAAACCCGGGAGGCCAGGTTTCCTGCAGGCCCTGCCGATTTAACCGCCAGGGGCCTAATTTGAAGGTGAGGCCTCGCTTTCCCGCCCGCAGCCAGCCAGGTTGAGAGGCTGGCTGACAGCGGGCGGGTAGGCCTCGGTTGTGAGGGGTTGGTCAAGGGTCAGGATCGGCGGAAGGGGGTGGGGGGGGGGGGGGGGGGAAGAGATCGGGAAGAGTTGCAGGATCGTCGGGCAATGGGGGGTGGTCGGGGATCAGGGATTGGCCGGCAAGCGGGGAATCAAAGCTGGGGTAGGATGATCGGAGATTGTGGGAGGTGGTGGGGGGTGGGAAACGGAGGATCGGCAGGTGGGGGTGGGGGGGGCCAGTGGATTGGGACCAGCTGCCCGACAATTGTGGCCGACCTCATCATCGTTGGGGGGAGGCCTGAGGGGAAGGGAGGTGTGGTGAGGCCTGGGGCAGTGATCGAAGGCCTCGTGTGGGGGGGGCGGGATCTCCGATCGTGGGGGTGGAGGGTGGGATTAGGTAGGGTATTTGGATCCAGAAGGTAGGGATAAATCTGCTTACATCCTGTAAGCAGCAGTCCCTGCCTCTGTTTAACTGCGGTTTGCACGAATTGTGTGAAACCCACCCACAGGCAGTTAAAAACAAAATGGAGGGGAAAATAAAGGCTTCCAGCCTCATTACCATATTTAAATTGAGCTAATGCCCCCAAGCAGCAAGGTTGGCTGCCCACTCCAAGTCCCCCCTGCCTCCGGGAAAACCGGAAGTGGGCGGGTTGGAGGCAGGATCAGGTCGGGATTCAAAATTTTAACAATTTAACTGCCCTCACGCTCCAAACCCACCTGTTTTTTGATGGGAAAATTCAGGCCTATAGGTTTTGACGGGAAAAAAGATCCAATTTGTGCTGTAATCCCATTTCTCTCAACATTCAAAGATGCTTATTAAGAAGCATATTGTGGGAGAAGACAGTGTTATAGAGCTCCCCCTAGTGGACTACTGCTCCACCTAGTGGGCTACTGGTGTACTGCAACTACTGATGTAAATACAACAAAGGGTCATAGGTTTCTGTATTAGAGCCATCTTGTAGAGTGTGTTTGTTAGAGATGCCGCAAGAATATACCACAGACACAAAGCTGCATTTGACATTCTGACTGAAACTGTTGCAAAGTGTATGTAGTTTAAGTCTGATAAAACGTTCCTTTTTTAATTGGCTATATATCTACTGATTTGCTTCGACTGAAATTATATTCATAAATCCTGCCCACAGAGCATTTAGGGGCGACCTTTGGGGTCTCAGTACTGCATAAACAGCATTTGCAGTGATGTTTTGTTCTTATGCTTTACAAAACGAGACAGTGTTTCCTTTTTTTTTAAAAACCCGTACTGCACTATTTGTGCAAGTTTGTGGTTTGTTTTAAAATATGCCTGAAGTATGCTTATCTACTTTATCGCAGAAGACTGACCTAAAAAAACTAGCACTCTTTCTCTCCACTGCCTCTCAGTTAATTCTGCCACACTCTTTCCTTACCTACCCCAAACTGCTGCTCCCAACCTCTCCCCTCTTCCCCCACTGCTTCCAGCTTCTGCCCCTTTCTCTCGCCCTTTCAATACCATCTATGTCCCCTGCAACGGATTTGCTTCATGGGTTCTTTGCTTAAGAATTCAGAGCAACACATTGCTATTAAGAACTATTTGGTTTATTTGAATAAGGTTTAATAATCATACTACACATTACCAATTCATCCACCAGGCTCACAACCACCTGCTACATCGTGGATTCCCCGAACCCAACTGGCTGGGGTTTTATTGAGTCTTGTGAACATCACATGACTTGCTAAGCTACTCCCACTCAATAGCTCTACAACTATTTTGGTACAAACTTTCATTCAAGTGCCCTCTTGTTTTGTTTTGAGGGCACCAAAACACAAATTAACAATTTAATATAAAGGAAACCTTTGTCGAATCAAGTCAAATTAAATCAAATTAAAATTCTGTTCCCGGTTGAAATGATGCACTCCAGTCCCTCCGGTGCCCACCTCTCACGGAAGGCTGCGAGCATACCGGAGGACAACGCTTGCTCCGTCTCCAGGGATACCTTGGCTCGGATGCAACCGCAGAAGAGAGGCAGGCAGTCGGGCCGAACGACCCCCTCGACTGCCTGGACAGGTTGATGGTCACCTTGGCCATGCCCAGGAGCAGTCCTACGTGGAGGCCTTCCGACCTGCCTGCTCCCCTCCGCACAGGGTGCCCAAAGATTAGGTGTGGGGGACTGAAGTGCAACCAGAATTTGAGGAGCAGCCTCTTCAAATATTGGAAGAGGGGCTGCAACCTCAATAAAAACGTGGAACACGGACTCTTCCAGACCGCAGAAATTATAGGCGGCCTGGGAGTCCGTGAACCGACTTAAAAATCTATTGCACGGGACTGCTCCGTAAAACACCCTCCAGGCCAAGTCCCCAATAAATAAAGGGAGGACTCCCGCGTAGAGAGCATTCCATTGGAGACTCCTGCCTCCTCCGGGCGGCAAGATGGTGCGTCATGGCGTGTCTGGACGGCAGACCAGGATGGCAAAGTGGAGAGTGTGCAGGAGCAGCCCGTACAGGAATCCCCTCTGCGCAGAACTGAAAGGCACGGAGGGGATTTCCCAGAGGAGGCTCAAGTTGTGAGGTGCCGGCTCCCAAGGGAGGTTTCAGGGCTTGGCACCAATGAGGAATTCCATCCGGACGGGGGTCAGTTCGGACGGGATCGCCCCACGTGCTTGAGCATCCTCGACACACCTAAGAGAGTCAGGGCCCAGTGCCGTTTCTTCAACAAATCTACAACTATTTTGAGTTGTATTAGTAATCAAGTGCCCCCTGATTAAGGGGGGGTGGGGGGGCACACTCCAAAAAGCTTTTCAGGTGCCCCCTTGTTTTTTTTTTTGATGGCACTGGAAACACAAATTGTACAAGCGCCCCCTGGCTAAAAGGTGGCTGGGGGGCCACTAAAACTGACAAGTTAAACAAATTAAACTTTAGATATTAAAATCAAATAAAAATTTGGTTGCCAGGGGTGATGATGCACTCCAGTCCCTCCGGCGCCCACCTCTCGCGGAAGGCCGCAAGCGTACCGGTGGACACCTCGTGTTCCATCTCCAGGGACACACTGGCTCGGATGTAACCGCGGAAGAGAGGCAGGCAGTCGGGCTGAACGACCCCCGCGACCGCCCGCTGCCTGGACCGGCTGATGGCCCCCTTGGCTATGTACAGGAGCAGTCCTACGAGGAGGCCTTCCGACCTGCCCGCTCCCCTCTGCACAGGGTGCCCAAAGATTAGGAGTGTGGGACTGAAGTGCAACCAGAATTTGAGAAGCAGCCCCTTGAAATATTGGAAGAGGGGCTGCAACCTCGCACATTCAATAAAAACGTGGAACACAGACTCTTTCAGACCGCAGAAATTGTAGGCGGCCTGAGAGCCCGTGAACGGATTAAAAAATTTATTGTATGGGATTGCTCCATGCACCAGCCTCCAGGCCAAGTCCCCGATAAATAGAGGGAAGACTCCCACGTATAGTGCATTCCATTAGGGATCCCCGCCTCCTCCAGACGGTAAGATGGTGCGCCATGGCGTATCCGGACGGCAGACGAGGATGGCAAGGTTGAGAGTGTGCAAGAGCAGCCGATACAGGAATCCCCTCCGCGCAGAACTGAAAGGCACGGAGGGGATTTCCCCAAGGAGGCTCAAGTTGAGAGGCGCCGGCTCCCGAGGGATGTTTTGGGGTTTGGCGCCGATGAGGAATTCCGTCCGGACGGGGGTCAGTTTGGACGGGGTCACTCCACATGCCTGGGCTTCCTCGACACACCTAACGGAGTCAGGGCCCAGTGCCATTTTTTCAACAGCTCTACAACTCTTTTTGGAGTAAACAATATTAAACATTAAATCTTAAACATTAAATCGTGCCCCCTGATCTGGAGGACACTCCAAACATTTCCCAAGGCCCTTTTTTGTTTTTTTTTGTATTTTTGTAGTTTTTTTGGTCTCTAAAACCATAATTTACAAGTGTCCCCTATAAAAGGGGAGGGGGACACTAAAAACACAGCAATTAAAACAAATTAAACTTTAAAACATATAAAATCAAATTAAAATTTGGTTGCCGGGGGTGACAATGCACTCCAGTCCCTCCGGCGCCCACCTCTCGACGAAGACCATGAGCGTACCGGTGGACACCGTGTGCTCCATCTCTCGGGACACCCTGCCCCGGATGTAGGCGTGGAAGAGAGGCAGTTAGTCAGGCTGAACGACCCCCTCGACCGCCCGCTGACTGGACCGGCTGATGGCACCCTTGGCCGTGCCCAGGAGCAGTCCTACTAGGAGGCCCTCAGACCTACCCGCTCTCCTCCGCACAGGGTGCCCAAAGATTAGGAGTGTGGGACTGAAGTGCAACCGGAAATTGAGGAGCAGCCCCTTTAAATAATGGAACAGGGGCTGCAACCTCGCGCATTCGATAAAAACATGGAACACGGACTCCACCAGACCGCAGAAATTGCAGGCAGCCTGGGAGCCCGTGAACCGGCTTAAAAATTTATTGCACGGGTCTGCTCCGTGCACTACCCTCCAGGCCAAGTCCCCGATAAATAATGGGAGGACTCCCACGTAGAGTGCACTCCATCGGGGACCCCCGCCTCCTCCGACGGCAAGATGGTGCGCCATGGCGTGTCCGGAAGGCAGACGAGGATGGCAAGGTTGAGAGTGTGCAGGAGCAGCCCGTACAGGAAACCCCTCCGCGCAGAACTGAAAGGCACGGAGGGGATTTCCCCGAGTCGGTTCAAGTTGTGAGGCGCCGGCTCCCGAGGGAGGTTCCGGGGTTTGGCACCGATGAGGAATTCCGTCCGGACGGTGGTCAGTTCGGACGGGATCTCCCCACGTGCTTGAGCCTCCTCGACACACCTAACGGAGTCAGGGCCCAGTGCCATTTTTTCAACAGCTCTACAAACCTGTGAGCATCTTCCCAGGTGCATACATTACATCACCCTTCCTTTTTTTACCATCTATTTATCTACCTTTCATTGCCCCAGATTTCCCCTTCCCTCTCTCCTTTGCTGGCTTCCACTTCCCTCCTTTCACTGCCACCGACCCCTCCATTTCCTCCTGGCTGTGTACTGTTCCAGTCCCCTTTTCCCATCCATTCTACCCTTTCCCCCTCGCCTCCCTCTTACTTCGGCCTCCTCCCCTTGCCATACATTCTTTTCCCCCATCCCCTTGGTCATTCATTGCCCCTGCCTGCTCCTACCGGAGTAAAATGGCTACTGCATTTGACAGGTCCCACTTCCCCTCCTCGTACTGCCAGCACGGACGGCCTGCCCCTGCCTCCTCCCTAGCCTAGTGACAGAAGTCCACTGCAGTGCAGCGACTGTTGTCGTGGCTGGGATCAACTGGCTCGCACAGTGAGCACTCCTTCCCACTGCATTGGTGGGCGATTTCTAGTACGGTTCATGGCTTAGAACCATGCCATGTGGTGCATTTATCTAACAAACCATTGGAGGAGTTCTCTCCCATTGTCAAAAGCTGACAAAATGACAATTTTAGAGTTTCCATCTCAAAAGCTTTTGGAAGTACCTTGTTAAAGAAAAAAAACTTAAATGCAATGAAATTGGTTTGTATTGCAATTCTGATTTTAGGTAACTATTTAGATCACAAGGAGGATATAATTATGAAGATGTAGTTTGCTGTTGGGACAAGTGAAAATATCGCCGTTGAAATGTTACATTGCTGGTTTATTTTCCCTTTTGTTTTAGTTGGCTGGGGGCAGTTTAATCTTTTATTCAGATGTATGAGAAAACATAAAAGCAGAGAGTTAACTTAAAGCTGGGATACCTGTAAAGACTGTACCAACATTTAAGAATGATAGAATCTTACCACACAGAAGGAGGCCATGCAGCCCATCATGCCTATGTTGGCACTTTGAAGGAGCTGCCCAATTAATCCCACAGCCCTGCTCTTTCCCCATATCTGTGAAAATGTTCCTTTCCAGGATGATATGTTAGCACAGTGATTATGTTACTGGATTAATAATTCAGAGGCCTGGACCAATGATCCAGAGACGCGAGTTCAAATCCTACCACGGCAGCTAGGGAATTTAAATTCAATTAAATTTAAATAAAAGCTAGTATCAGTAATGGTGACTGTGAAACTGCCAGATAGTTGTTCCTTTAATGTGAAGGAAATCTGCCGTCCTTGCCTGGTCTGGCTGTGACTCCAGACGTTGATCCTAAACTGCCCTCTGAAATGGCCTCGCAAGCCACTCAATTGCATTCAAGGTGGCGGCTCACCACCACCTTCTCGGGGGCAATTAGGGATGAGTAAAAAATGCTAGCCCTGCTGGTGACGCTCCAATCCCGTGAATGAAAAAAAAATGCAACAGTCTCTCTATTTGTTGATTTTAGTATGAGCATTCAAAGCAGATGTGCAATATCCGGGCTGCTGGGGCTTGTCTATGTGTAGTTGCCGAATATCACAAATATCATAATTGAATTATTTTAGCGACAAACAAATATTTAGAAGCACACTTTTAAGGGATTCCCATGCCGAATAAGAACATAAGAAATCGGAGCAGGAGTCGACCATTTAGCTCCTCAAGCCTGCTCCGCCATTCAATAAGATCATGGCTGATCTTCTACTCAACTCCACTTTACTGCACTATCCCCATATCCCTTGATTCCATTACTATCTAAACATTTAATCGATTTAAGGGGTGGAGGGAGAAAGGGAGCTTGCATAGAGGAAGGGAAGGTAGCAAATGTAGAAACACAAAGTAGAGTCTCCATAAAAACCAACCAGAAACACAGTGGAAAGTCAAATTATGTAATTCCGTCCTGTGATGGTATCACACTATTGGGCATTTTCTGCTAAGGACTCAATTTTAAGTTGAAGGCAGACAACTCTTCAAAACCTTACAGACCTCTTCGATCAAATAGAAAGGGAGGTGCTAGCTGGTGTATTGGTTATCAAAAAGCTCAGTGCACGAATGTAATCAGGTCAACAAAGATAAAGGAGCACAGAACATAATCTCTGACAGCGCTATAAATATCACATTCTCAGCAGTTGTCCAGGAAACCAAACTTTGACGCAGTAAAATAATATCTGATGTCAAATTAAGAACCCCGTCTATTCAAAGCAGATGTGCAATATCCTGGCTGCTGGGGCTTGTCTATGTGTAGTTGCCGAATATCACAAATATGAGAATTTCCTTTTAGGAATTGGAAAAGGCCAATAGGTGTAGTTTTTTTTGCTCTACATGACTGAACAGAATTTGCCCAAATGACTAGAAAAGAAAGACTGGCATTTCTATAGCGCCTTTCACAATCCAAAGCTTTACAACCGATGAAATATTTCTGGAGTGTAGTCACTGTTGTAATGTAGGAAACGCGGCAGCCAATTTGTACACAGCAAGCTCCCACAGATAGCAATGTGATAATGACCAGATTATGTATTTTAGTGATGTTGGTTGAGGGATACACATTGGCCAGGACACCGGGGATAACTCCCCTGTTCTTCTTCGAAATAGTTCCATGGGATCTTTTACATGCACCCGAGAGGACAGACGAGGCCTCAGTTTAACGACCATTTCCCATATCTCGGGAACCTCTTATCAACAAAGACAGACATTGATGCGGAGATTCAACATCGCCTCCAGTGCAGCCTTCAGCTGTCTGAGGAAAAGAGTGTTTGAAAACCAGGCCCTCAACTCTACCACCAAGCTCCTGGTCCAAGGACTGTAGTAATACCCGCCCTCCTGTATGGATCTGAGGCATGGACGATGTATAGAAGGCACCTCAAGTCATTGGAGATATATCACCAACGATGTCTCCGCAAAATCCTGCAAATCCCCTGGGAAGACAGGCGCACCAACATCAGTGTCCTCGTCCAGGCTAACATCCCTAGTATTGAAGCACTGACCACACTCGATCAGCTTCGCTGGGCAGGCCACATCGTTCGCATGCCAGATACGAGACTCCCTAAGCAAATGCTTTATGCGGAGCTCCTTCATGGCAAACGAGCCAAAGGTGAGCAGTGGAAACGTTATAAGGACACCCTCAAAGCCTCTCTGGTAAAGTGCGATATCACCACTGACACCTGGGAGACCCTGGCCGAAGACCGCCTGAGGTGGAGAAAGTGCATCCGGGAGGGCGTTGAGCTCTTCGAGTCTCAATGCAAAGACCACGAAGAGGCTAAGCACAGGCAGCGGAAGGAGCGCGTGGCAAACTAGCCCCACCCATCCCTTCCCTCAACGAATGTCTGTCCCACCTGTAACAGGGTCTATGTCTCTCGTATCGAACTGTTCAGCCATCAAAGAACTCACTTTGGGAGTGGAAGCAAGTCTTCCTCCATTCCGAGGGACTGCCTATGATGAAATGATGATGATTAATGTCTCATCCAAAAAACGGCACCTCCAACAGTGCAGCACTGGAGTGTCAGCCAAGATTTCTGTGCGCAAGTCTCTGGCTAGGGACTTGAACCCACAAACCATCTGACTCAGAGGTGAGAGTGCTACCCAGTTGACACTGATGGCACCATCGCTCTGGAACTGTATCCGAACACCAGACGGCACTTTCAAGAGGGAAGAGATGGATGAGGAAAACTTGATCAGATGTTATTGATAAACTATTTGGTGTAAACCTGGCTTGGTGCCATTCACAAGTGGAGACAACATATACTGTAATATTTCTTTAACACTGCTCGAGGATCTGCACAAAACAAGCTATACAAGATATTTTTTATTTTTGCATGCGCTGTGCCACAAACTTTCGACCCCGAGTGCACCTGCTAACTTCCCCGTTTTTAAAGTTAGTTTCCGTTAAGCAACTTGGCCTTGGTGAATCTTGGGATGTTTGGCTTGGCTTCACTCATTTAGGGTTTTTACTGGCACACACTCAGCCAGCGACTGCAGCTGGAGTTTCTCAGCGGGTTTTGTTTAACCATAAGGTTACACATTCTTCGCAAAGAAAACACACGAGCTGAAGTTTGAGCCCAGAGTGGACCCTTATTTAGGTCAGGATTGGAACAAACATTTGTGCCCCGCAGGACTGGTTATAAGCAATATTTACTTGGCCTTTCGCCCTTCCATTTCATTCAATTTAATACTAGATAGTTTTATTTGCAGTTCGCACTCTAAATGGCTTTCGCCAAGATTGCTGCACAACTGAAAAGCTTAAACACGAGAATGTGTGTACTTGTTTCAAAATGAGGCCACGAACATTCACTAAGATTTTATCAGTGCATCTGGTTTCAGGCACAAAGAAGGTTTGTAGAGCACAAACCTCAATCTCGGGTATCTTCTACAGTACAAAATTTGGCTCCCATCCGTAGGCTTTCTGAGGCGAATAATGGACTTGTTTGTTTCAATTCATTGTAACAAATTTCAATGCGGTCGTTTCCCATGGCTGGAATAACAGGTATTAGATGAAGTGAACGGCACCAAGTGCCCGCACAGTGCCCCTCAAAGATAATAGACTGTTTTAAATCAAATACTCACAAAACATGAAGCATCTTCTTCTCCCACGCCTTTAGAAAAAGAGTGAAAGTAAGTTCCCTGTGGATCATGGACTGTTTCTTTCCAGGTAACTAAGCCAGGTGCTCCCGCTATCTAAAGGAATGTGGCGCAGGCAGACTACCCATAGTTCCCTTCATCCTTTGGGAATGGGGAACAATTCGACCTTCAAAGCCTAGATGGCAGAGCCGAGACCAGAAACAACATATAATACGCACAAAATCTAGGTTAATACTCCCAGTGCAGTGCTGAGGGAGTGCTGCACTGTCGGAGGTGTCGTCTTCCAGATTGAGGGCCCTGCTTCTCCTCTCCGATGCAACAGACCCCATGGCACTTTTCAAAGAAGGGCAGGGGAGTTCTGGCCAATATTTATCCCTCAACCAACATCACTAAAAAGATTATCTGGTCATTACCGCAATGCTGTTTGTGGGAGCTTGCTGTGCGCAAATTGGCTGCTGTGTTTCCGACATTGCTATTGCTATTGAGGGAGTGCAGCGAAGGTTCACCAGAATGATTCCAGGGATGGCTGGACTGTCATATGAGGAGAGACTGGATCAACTGGGCCTTTATTCACTGGAGTTTAGAAGGATGAGAGAGGATCTCATAGAAACGTATCAGATTCTGACGGGACTGGACAGGTTAGATGCAGGAAGAATGTTCCCGATGTTGGGGAAGTCCAGAACCAGGGGACATAGTCGAAGGATAAGGGGTAGGCCATTTAGGACTGAGATGAGGAGAAACTTCTTCACTCAGAGTTGTTAACCTGTGGAATTCCCTGCCGCAGAGAGTTGTTGATGCCAGTTCATTGGATATATTGAAGAGGGAGTTAGATATGGCCCTTACGGCTAAGGGAATCAAGGGGTATGGAGAGAAAGCAGGAAAGGGGTACTGAGGGAATGATCAGCCATGATCTTATTGAATGGTGGTGCAGGCTCTAAGGGCTGAATGGCCGACTCCTGCACCTATTTTCTATGTTTCTATTACAACAGTGACTACGCTCCAAAAGTATTTCATTGGCTGTAAAGTGCCTTGGGACGTCCTGAAGTCATGAAAAATGCCATAAAAAGAAAAGAAAGATTTGGATTTATAAAGCGCCTTTCACGACCAAATGCAAGTCTGTCTTTCTTGCATGTCACACTTAGAGAACTGTGGACACAAAACACATCCTTCCACTCTCTACATCACACTGCTACACCAACCTGCAGTTGTAGGCCTTTACCCTACACTATTATTTGAAGCCATTTGTAAGGTTTCTTGTACAGAGCATCAATTTCGCTGCTACAGGTACAAACACTGACAGCAAAATGTAAAGAATTGATTTATATTCATTTTTATTTTTATGACAACATATACACTTGAATCTTTTTGTATCATGCATGATGAGACATGATTACATTAGTACATTAACCTGCACTACTGTACACATTATTAGAATTAAGAAAACTTACTCAACTTACGTTTGCATTGGAAACACAGGGTCAAGTTAGCTACCGTTCGACAAACGGACGCTGGTTATTTCAGTGTCATCTCGGGTCCAGATGGTCTAGGTAATGAAACTGTTCAAGGATATCACACTAGACTAAAGGAATCATTGTTTTTAATGGCACAAGCACATTAACAAGCTCAGAAGTCAACAAATAGCAACCATTTAAACAGCGTATGATAATTTGCCGATATGACTGACCTTTGCTGTAGTGAGTACTGTTGACAGAGACACAAATTCTCATTTTCATAGTGGATGTGTACTTTTTCCCCTTTCCCCGCTATTATTTCTATTTCACATTCTGTCGGAGCAGAAACAAATAATTTTTTCTCCCCTTTCTTTTCAGGTAAATTAAAGCAAAACCAATACAACAGTTTGCATGGGGCAGACAATCAAACCTGGTGCAAAGGACTGCAAAACAATGAGGCAACAACGGCGTCACCTGGCGTAGATGACTTTCTAAAGACCTTTTACGATTTACGTCTACAAATCTCCTGCACAGTTCTGCATAGCAGAAAAAATATATATTAATATTTATTTTCAAAAATCCAAGAACTACACTTCAATAAGTACTAAGGTGCAATGGGATCGGTTTATGGAGTGCTTACTACCCCGCCTCAAACCCTCTCATGCTGGGGATGCCATTGGCTGGGATAGGTGGCAGCGAAGAAACAAACTTCTGTTGCACCAAGTTGGACAGATACACTGAAGAGGGAAAAAAAAGCAACGCGCAACTTAACAGATGTAAGGGTACCCAGTTTCATCCTCCCTGCTCACTCCCTCCACCCCCCCCCCCCCGCCACCCACTGGGTGAGTGGGGGTTGGGCAGAAGATAAAAGTATTTAGCACACATTTCATTAAGTCTGTGTGTTGTTAATGGTTCTTGTGATGAGATGCGTCTCTCCTCACATCAGTGAGGCAGACCATGATGGCAATCACAGATCATCTGAATTTGCTTCAGCTCTTCATGAACTTTCAATCGCAACACTCCCTAGAAACAATGTGATCACCATCGCAGATTCTTGAAGACTGGAACACATTCGGAACACGCTTTTAAAAAAACAGTCAAGAATGCAAATCCTGAATAGCAGTTCTCTTTTGCTAGGATATCTTCTAATGCAGAAGAAAAATGGGCGACAAAGACGGGACACTAAAGGTTGGGAGAAACCACAGGAAGAGAACACAGATTGTTATTTGTTTCTCTTCCTCCCGTCCCCATAGCTTTCAACTCATGGGCTTGAGTACAAAACATATTGGGAACTTGGCAAGCCTTTTCCGCACGGAATCTCATACACAGGCCTACTTGTTGGCAATTGGCTGGTTCTTCATACAAAGATCATAGCCTTGGAAGGAGAGGACAGCTATCACAACATGCACAAAGACCACACAGAAACCAAATACCTACTTGCAATTCAAATCGAACCTTTACGCGTGATAAACCTTCACTCCAGCCCTGTTGTTTTCATTTAAAATGTAATGGAGGAACATATGGAGGTTTGGTTGTTAAAGTGCTGATTGTGTTGAAACTCAGAATAAAATTTTAACCACGACATCTGAATATACAGTATATTAAACTCTCATGACTTTGCTTCATTAGCATATATTGGACTAACACGCTTTCTGCAGGCCACCTCTCGAATGCATTGGATGGTTCTACATGAAAAATGTCACATTTGTAGGCTTTCCGAGAGATACTACTACAGAATGAAGGTCACAGGATTCAGAGATTTTTTTTACACCCTGTGCTCAATTGCTCCACGAGAACACATTGGCACAGTGTGGGAATAAAATAACACAAATGGTAAGAAGTCGCAGGTAACATGTTTTGTAAATATAGAATGTGAAAAACAAAGCTCTGGCTTTCACAAGATAAATTATCCTGATTTCATAAGGGATGAGCAATTGGACAATGGCCCCTCGAAGGGCCATTAGGTTAGTGAGAAATCGCTTGGTGAAATTCCCCCCCCAAGTTGATAACAGTGCAGTAAAGGAATAAACATGTTGGAATGCATCATGTGATTTGCATGTGACCACATGAAGGTGATAAAGTACTTCTCATTCAGAAGGGAAAAAAAAAGAGATCTGCAAAACACTTTTACGTGAAGACAGTGGCCTTTTAAAAAAGAAAACATCATATTGGGGAGGGGGGCAGAAATCGCATATTTTCACTTTCCCAAGAATTGGCCTGCTTATAATGGAGGAAGTGTCAGATAAACCGGGCAAAGTAGAAGTTAGTTTGTGTGTGCGTGTGTTTATATATGCATTTAAAGGAGAAATCAGAAAACCTGCTGGCTGCATTTAAACATTACCGGCTAATGATACTAGCCGAATTAAATTATATTTTCATTACATTTTAATGTTTTTTCTTGATCTTGGGAGAAACAGGGTGAAGGCCAGGGCCCATAATGCAGCACACTGTAATGGTTAAAAATAATTTTTATTTTAGGAAAGGTTGACACTAATAGGGGGGCGGACAGATCAATTAATGAACATTTGATCTCGAGCGGAGCTTCCGACCCTACATCCTCTTCATCACCAAGATCGTACACTTCTACTTCCATAATATCGCCCCATCTCCACTCCTGTCCCAGCCCATCCGCTGCTGAAATCCTCATCCATGGACTATTCCAAATTCTCTTCTTGCCAGCCTACCATCGTCCATACACCTATCATCCAAACTCTGCTGCCCGTGTCCTAACCCACACCAAGTCCCACTTACTCAACACTCCTGTGTTCGCTGACCTACATTGGCTCCCGGTCCACCAAAGCTTCCATTTTAAAATGTGCATCCTCATGTTCGAATCCCTTCCTGGCCTTGCCCCTCCACATCACAGTAGCCTCCTCCAGCCCTACCAGTCGCAGAGAACTCAATGTTCCTCCAACTCTGACCTCGTACACACCCTTGATTTCCTTCTCCCCACCACTGGCAACCATGCCTTTGGCTGTCCAGGCTCTAAACCTCTCCGCCTCTGTCTCTCTCCCTTTGAGATCCTCCATAAAACTCACCTCTGACCAAAATTTTAGTCACCCCTCCTGATATCTCCTTTGGCTCGGTGTGAATTTTTGTCTGATCACGCTTGTGTGAAGCGCCAGAGGACATTTTTCTACATTAAAGCAGCCATATAAATGCAAGTTATTGTTGACACATTTGTGATATAACTCATGAAATCAGTGGATGTTTTGCACATCCCTATATTTTTAAAGATGACCTTTATGCACCCTTCAGTTTTGTTTTCAAAGCATAGATCAAATTGTAATTGCCAGAGTTCAGACAGCGTAAGTACTGATCAAATTCCAACAACAAACATCAAAATGAAACAAGCTCTCGAATCACAATTCAACCAAAGTGTGTAAAATGTTAGGAACCCCCCCAGCAGATAGTGTCAAGAAGAGAGCCTGCCGTTTCCAACAGAGCCACTCATTTTGCCTGGAGTCTGCTGGCGAATGCACGAGCATTTTCTGCCATCGCCTCCGTATTCCTGTAAGTTATTGACCCAGTCAAGTTTAAGGCTGTCAAAATACTTCTTTAGTACCGTGTATGTACATCACATAGTTTGGAATTTAGAGTAATAAGGTTTTCTGAAAAAGAGAGGCGCCCATTTCCTTCATTGATTGTAGATGCAGGAGGAACTGGAAAAATTCTTTCCTGCACAGTTGTCACTTGATCATTTCCTCCTTCACCCATGCCCATAACATATCTGGGTAAGAACCTCTTCCAGTGCCACCTGATTCAATGATGTCCAAGCATTCATGTCAGATGTCAGTTTCAGAAAGGTACATCTCAACTCTGCTTTTAACTCTTGATGTTCAATTTCATGGAGGGGGGGGGGGGGGCACATTTTTGTGAAACGTTCAATGTTACTGTGACAGACAATGCTAGGAACGAAATTTAAGCACACTGTAGCTCAGCCATAATGACAAAAGATAATGACTTTGCAACACTGATTTACAGCTACATGGCAACTTTAAGGTTCATTTTTGTTTCCTGCAGTCCTTTGCAAATTTTCCGACGACAGTCTTTAGGGCACCCTTTGTGTGAAAATCAAGCTTCTTAAAAAAAAAACATTAAACCTCTACGTCAACATAACTATGCCTTTCATTAAATTGGTTGACCGTGAACGCCTTAAGGAATCCTGTATTGGGATGCCCTGTGTAGTCCACACATCAGATTTTGAGTTTGCGTCAATTCAATCACTTGATTCAGCAGTACTCTTTATTCCCTTTGCACAAGAAACCCTCACCTCAATTAAGTGAAGTATACAGTGCAAGCACAAAGCCTCGGCAACAAAAAATAACCCAAGTAATAAATAGTTTCTTGTCAATCTTAATGAGATTATTCTACAGTTTAAAAAAAGACATCTATCTTCCTGCAATTATCAGAGACTTGTCACGTTAAGAAAGAATTCTTTGAATTTACCTTCCATTCCGTTAACGCAATTCTTTGTCGTTGTCCCACTTAGTGTATCTTCCAACTGCTATTAGTTATACAGCAGCAAAATGCACAAATCCAAAATGGACACCTTACGAGGTCTGATTAAATGTTGTCAATGTCAGTCGCATAAGGAGCTGTCAAACATAAAGTTGGTGAGGGAGTTGTGCAGAGAGGCCTGGTGCTGGCTCACTGCACCAAACAGTCCATTGTATGAACCTTCAGCCAGGTCCAACAGCAAAGGCCAACGGCCTCCTTTGGCGAACAATTACCTCGTGTTCTGCTCTAATTGATGAGGCCTGCAGTATAAAGGCTTCGCATTCCTACAGCCCAGCAAAAATTGCATCCCTCGCTCAACTGCCGTTCCAATCGGACATTGTATTGAGCATGGGAAGTGCAATCCTTCTATTGGCTTACTTCAGTTAACAAAAAAAAAGTTTGACCTGAATTTTGGGATTATCTTTATCTAAAGGAATTCAAAATACCGCTTCAATTAAAAAAAATATGACGCCAGGCGCAGAAACATAGAAAGGATAGTGTGATGATTCACGTCAGGGTGAAAGACTTCTACTGGAGGGCATTAGTACTTTAAAATGAACAATAGTAGCACTTTGGAGAGTCCGACCTTCAGGACATTTGTTCTTCTTGCAAAGAACACGAGTGACAAGGGAAGCCCAGTCAAACCCATTCCCCCAAAGAAATCTGGTCCTCCTGCGCCATTATCCAACTGCCTCTTTCATGGGCCCACACGATCCAAAAGAAAATTTTGTTACTGGGCCTCTTAAAATGATATGAAAGGGAAGGGGTGGGAAATAACCATATGTCTGCCCCTCGAGGACTAAAAAAATGATGTATGGAGAAAACAATGTGTTAATTATCTCTGGATCGGCACTCTTGCAACATAAGAGCCACTACTGCAACTATTTTGTTGCAAACTTTAATGGGCTGGTCAGCACTGATCAGATGGGGCCAGAGAAGGCAAGAATTCGGATATCCCAATAGTTAAAAAGGTAATTGGGACAGATGGATATATTTCAATTATCTGCCCCAAGGATAATACAACACTGCAAAAGGTTTTAGTTATCGTGGTGGCACATTAAAATCCAGTGAATTAAAATAAAAATCCACATCGCTTCCCCGCCGTGTGTGTCATGAACTATGGGCTTTACAGCATTCTTTTTAAAGTCGTCATTAGCCAGTAGATTAGCAAAACAGTGAACATCTTATAGTGACGTTGAAAATATACAGACGAAAGGGACACAGCTCTAATGTGAGCACACATACGTTTTGCAATAGCAAAACTAATGGCAAGAAAACAATGCGCCTTCAGTTTGTGGAGTAAGCATATCGTCATCTCTCCATCAGTCTTTGAAGGACAACATTACATTTCGCAGTTCACTGAGGTTTTAATAACCTCCCCTCCCCCCCACCCCCACAAAGCCTTTCCTCCTGTCGCACCAAGATCTTCAGCCTGGCAACTTCAGCTACATTGCACCGACGTGAGGTACAGCTTCTAACAGTGGCGTGAGCACACAGCTGCATTCGGGAGGTGGTGGAAATTGCGAGTGGAGTTACACCGAGACCCGTGCCTGGAGCTCTGCTCACCAGCAACTGACTCCAGTGACATTTCCAGCGGCAAAAAAAAAAGATAATCACCTCTTCTCTGCTGTTAGAAATATAATGACAGTGCAGTAGGCACACGCACTGCCTGTGTTTTTTTATTACTTTGAACGCAAAGGCTAGAAGGTAGCTGTGCACTGACTGCCGCGGGCGCATGATGCTGGCGGCGTCAATTTCTGAAATTGGCAGCATGGTCCGACGCGCTGGCTGTAACCGGGGCTTTAAGAGAAGCATCACAGTGTTGAGGCTAATCAGTCAGTCAACGAAATGATTTCAACAGCGATGGCACTAGTAGTACACTAAAGAGTCGGGGCATTTTCATCCATGTGTAAAAGCTTAATGAAATGCCACACACACATGTTTTTTCACATTCTTGCACCGTAAATAGCTGAGCCAAAAAAGAGATTTTGGGGAGAGCGAGAGAGAGAGAGAAAAAAAATACACAAGTAAACCAGTTCAGTCTCATAGCTGAGAACAAAATAGGCTTTGATCCTTCTTGGGCCTACTAGCGTCACTGCAGTCATGCATGGTCTTCCAAGGGGAACACTAATCTGGTGCCTCTAGTGATAAGTTCATGGTCTTCTATTCCAAGCTCATGTTCCAGTGCATCTTCCGAGATGCTCTTGGTTCTCTTGCCATCCACACTGTTGGATGCAGTACCTGAGCCGGAAGAGCCATTAGCAGTTAGCGTACTTCCTCCGTAGGTCAAATTCAGGTCACCGTCGTTCAGGATGAGATCAGAGTCGTCGTCTCTGAGCTGCTCTTGATTCTGGAAGATGAAGAACATGGCAGTTCAGAGTTACTATAGGAGATTAAGCCAACAATCTCAATTTAAAGCCTAGCACTACAGTGCTAACTAACTATTCTAAAACTATTCCTCACATTAATTTCTGTACAGTTCCTTCATCAATTTGATGCACTAAATCCCTTTTAGGAGGGAAAGAATATACAGTTAGCCATAGTGCCCAGGCAGACATAACTTATTTAAGGTTAATAATGGGCCAAATTTTGCTGCAGGAGAGCATCTAACAGGATCTGCCGTTAGTTCTTGCACATTTAAGTTTTTAAAATGTTTGAGTGGCGAGTTGCTGAAAGTGTGAGCTGATAATGTTGCAGCGAGGGAAACCGGGCATCTGGGACCTGAGTGAACAGGACAAGCAACTGTGTGTCTCCTTATCCAATCAGAGTGAAGGATTGTGAAATAAACAGCGCAAGGACTGAGAAGGAAGTGTGAGTTAGAGTGAGTGAATGCAATGGCAAATCAGGAACAGAAAGAAATAATGAGGGGGAAACAAAGATTGGATTGAGAAAGAGAGAAAAGACAGAAAGGAGAAGTTAAAAAATTTTAACTGAAAATTTCAGGTTTTTAAAATCTCCGACAATTAAAACCAGAAGGAATGAGACTCCACACTTGTAATAGTTCTTTTTCAATGCCCAATAGGTTGACGGGCAGTAATTAACACTTATCACACCGTTAAAAGAGTACTTAGACTGGAATGTACAAAACTTAAACTATCTGTGGACAGTTTAGTTCATATCTACCGTGCAAATACAGCAACGTTATGTTATTCAATGCATATCAAAGATGAGCCAGACAGCGGGATGCCGTTTTCATGCAGATAACAGCAGAACGGCGTAACTCGGATAGCAACTTTCAGATATTTGAATTTAACCGGTCATTTGCCCTTCACCTGAAGGTGCTGTAGCATTTGCGCATAAATAACGGTGAACGCCATTAGAAAATCTCGGCCAACTTCTCATGCAGAACCCTACAGGGGGGCAAAAAGATAAAGCATGGCATCTCTAGCGGCAAGTTACACAATGGCTTCAGCAAATGTCTGGGAGCAGGTTGGTTATCAACTCTGCTGCGTGTCACGCAGGGATTTAAACCAGACAGTCCAATTTCTAACTGGGCTGTCGAGAATTTTCTAAAATGTAAACCAGTCCCAAATCATTTTTTTTTACAGTTTATTTTCACCCAATTTGTTAACTAAAGTTTTGTCAATTTTCAACAGCAGCAAAGCAGATGTCATAACTCAAGTTAACGCCTCGCTCCATTCACTGCTGTCCAGCGTTGGACATGAAAAAAAGTGGTGACCATAAAAGGAAGAATAAAAGGGTGTAACATTAAATGATTCCCTTCAGCAAGACCTTTGGAAGAGGCCTTCTCATATCACTAATGTTGAGTAAGCTCTAATGTATCAAGCCACGTTTAAGAGCGCTCTGGGGTCCACCGGACCTCGCTGAGTAGACCACAAGTTTTATTTAAACGTTTAGAGTGCTCCAAGGCACTCTCAAAATGAAAAAAAAAGAAAGAACGTTTGGGAGGTAAGCTCTGCACATGCCCAAAGTATTTATGCAGAGCAGGAGACATTCTATTGGAGCCAGGCTTCCAAAGCAGGGACTGGCTTGTTCCGTGGAGGTATTGGGCAGTGTGACTTCACCTTGAAAGAAGCAAATGGAAAAACAAGAGAGACGTTTATAACACACACAACTCCCAATACTGCAAGCAATAGGAAGTTCAACTATTGGGAAAAAAAAAAGATCTCTGGTCCAATCACACAAGACTGGAATGCAACAGGAAAAAATCCAGAATTAAACTTAAAAAAAGCAACTCTGCATCTTCTGGTACATTGATTCATTCTAAAATAAAAATATTAATTTTGATATTTAATGTGTTCTTTAATATTTAGAATTCAGTAGAAGAGAGTTATTAGCCATTTGCCACAATTATTTTAATTAAACTATAAAGCCGAGTGCACCCATATTAAAAGGGACTCTAGAACACACAGATTTAACAATAAAACTTTAGACTTAGCGGATCAGATTAAAATTTGGCTGCTGGGGGCGATGATGCTGCGAGCGTGCTGGTGGATACCACATGCTCCATCTCCAGGGACACCCTGGCACGAAAGTAGCCTGGGAAGAGAGGCAGGCAGTCGGGCTGAATGACCCCCTCGACCGCCTGCTGCCTGGACTGGTTAATGGCCACCCTCCACTTGCCACATATGGCTAATTGGGAATCCAGATGTGACAAATTGTATTTCGGATGAGTTAATTAGGAATGCACAACAGACACAGTCGTTGAGCACGTGATCTCAATACCCATACTCGCATAGCATGCACACTTTAGCCTCTGTGTATTTGTTGGTAGATGGAAAGCAGAGCATGCGATTGTTTATTAATCATTGTGTGTGCTTTACTGCCTCGATTGCTGCTTATTGCTCATCTGCTAAAATGGTGTGCAACACAGGTAGAAACTTCAGGCTTCAGCACCATGGAAACACCAGCAACACGCTCGGGAGAGGGGAGCTGTCATCTTGGTCAGCCAATCGGAATAACCGCTCCTGGCCAGCAGATGAAAGCAAGTCCAACTAATAACAAGCAACACAACAACAACAACAACAACTTGTATTTATATAGCACCCTGAACGTAGTGAAACGTCCCAAGGCACTTCACAGGAGTATTATGAGATAAAAATTTGACACCGAGCTGCATAAATAGAAATTAGCGCAGGTGACCAAAATTGTATGTTTTAAGGATCGTCTTGAAGGAGGAAAGATAGGTAGAGAGGCGGAGAGGTTTAGGCAGGGAGTTCCAGAGCTTGGGGCCTAGGCAACAGAAGGCACAGCCACCAATGGTTGAGCGATTATAATCAGGGATGCTCAGGAGGGCAGAATTAGAGAAATGCAGACATCTTGGGGGGGGGGGGGGGGGAAGGGGGTTGTGGGGCTGGAGGAGATTACTGAGGTAGGGAGGGGCGAGGCCATGGAGGGATTTGAAAATAAGGATGAGAATTTTGAAATCGAGGTGTTGCTGGACCAGAAGCCAATTTAGGTCAGCAAGCACTGGGGTGATGGGTGAGTGGGACTTGGTGTGAGTGGGACTTGGTGTGAGTGGGACTTGGTGTGAGTGGGACTTGGTGTGAGTGGGACTTGGTGTGAGTGGGACTTGGTGTGAGTGGGACTTGGTGTGAGTGGGACTTGGTGTGAGTGGGACTTGGTGTGAGTGGGACTTGGTGTGAGTGGGACTTGGTGTGAGTGGGACTTGGTGTGAGTGGGACTTGGTGTGAGTTAGGACATGGGCAACGTCATGGCAAAAGGCAAGCAGCATCCAACTGGATGGCGAGCTGGGGCAGGTCGGGTGTGTCTCGATGTGTGGATCAACATTCTCAGCAATCACTCTGATGAAGTCACATTAGCGCTCCCAACTGATGGGCAACAACCTAGAAGCTGCTCCAAGGTGTGCTGTGTCTGAAAAATTCATGCCAGAATTCCAAACTTTGTTGAAAGAGAAGGATTGAATGGGTGGTAGATGTTTGTTAAGTAAATACACACATGGCATATATTTACCTGTATTGTGTGTAAGGTATTTTCTATTCAAATCAATGCATGTGGCTAAAACATCTGTGGTTAGTCAATGACTTCGACTAACCACAGGTGTTTTAGCAGTTGAATAATTAATAAAAGACATGCAACTCTTTCACAAATTAAATCAGAAGGAAAAATAGTTCAATTTTCTGACCACCTCAAGTAACCTTCATTTCATACCCTTCCAAAAAAAATCTATTTATTAAAAAAAGCACACACTTTGGCAGTGAGTTATGTGAAATATGAGCGTCTGGTACTTACTTCATACGCTTGAGGACTTGTCAAACACCGCGCGATGGGGCCACACCATCCGGGCAGAGTAGCGGTGAGCGGAGGACCACTGTGTGTCAAGATCGGCTTCAGATAACTGGAAATTTTCCCGTTAAGGAAATATTCGAAGAAACGCGAAACAAGAAAAGGAAACTTTTGCTAAATGCCTTGAATTCGTCATCGACAGTCCCAAACATACTGCTGATACTAATATCTTATCTTATCTGGCAGGCTCACAATATGCATTCATCTGCCATTCAATTTTCTTGGCAAGTTGTGCATTATTTTTCTCTCCTTAGTCCCCGATCCTTTTCAAGTCTTTCGACAGCAGGTGTCATACTCTGGCAGAAGCAGCAGACACTCGATCTGCCCCAGACCTCCCAAAAAAGCCAGCACCAAAAGATATGAAGGAGCAACTCCTAATATTCTGCTTCCCCTTGTGAGACAGTGACTGGGACCTGCTCAGTACTAGTCCTCACGGCACTGGCAAGACATGTGATGGGGGCATCCTCATCCAAGGCTTTGTCATCAGTGTTCGCCTCACTGGCCTCCAAGGCTACACCCAACAAACTTCAACTTATACAACACTCAGGTCAAATAGGTAGGAGGATCGGAGGAGGGGGTGAGGGAGAGAATTCCCGAACTTAGGGCCTAGACGGTTGAAGGCCCGGCCACCAATTAAAAAATGTTTTTTTATAGTCGTTCATGGACATCGCTGGCAAGCCCATCATTTATTGCCCTTGAGAAGGTGGTGGTGAGCTGCAGGGGACAGTTAAGAGTCACATCGGCAGATTTCCTTCCCTAAAGGACATTAGTGAACCAGATGGGTCTTTATGACAATCCGGTTGTTTCATGGTCAATACTAGCTTTTTAAAAAAAAATTACAGATTTATTTAATTAACTGAATTTAAATTCCCCAGCTGCCATGCTGGGATTTGAACTCTTGTCTCTGGATCTATTAGTCCAGGCCTCCGGATTACTGGTCCAGTAACATAGCCACTATGCTACCATACCATGATGGGGCAAAGGGAGTGGGAGATGCACCAGAGGCCAGAGTTGGAGGAGCACAGACTTCTTGGAGGGCTGCAGGAGGTAACGGAGATAGGGAGGGGTGAAGCCATGGGCGGGACTTGGAACACGAGGATGAGAATTTTTAAATCATGGCATTGGTGGACTGGGAGCCAATGTAGTTCATTTAGCAAAAGCAGCTGTAGAGTCCCTCTGGGCTTAATTTCCTCCAACAATGTCCTGGTTAACATGTTTGCATCAGTTTCTTTTGTGTGTTATTTCAACAGTGTTTATTTTGAACAGGTTGATGACAACATTTAATGAGGAATTTTACACGAACATGCTAACCAGTTTACTGTCAGGAGCTAGGAAACACCATTAGCTATGGCTCAGTGGGTAGCACACTTGCCTCGGAGTCAGAAGGTTGTAGATCAAGTCCCACTCCAGCTACTGGAGCACAAAAATCTCGGCTGATACTCCCAATGCAGTACTGACAGAATGCTGCACTGTCAGAGGTGCCATGAGACTTTAAACCAAGCCTCCCATGGCATTATTTCGAACAAGAGCAGGAGGAGAGTTATCCCCGGTGCCTTGGCCAATATTTATCCCCCAATCAACATAACAAAAACAGATTATCTGGTCACTGTCACATTGCTATTTGTGGGAGCTTGCTGTGCGCAAATTGGGTGCTGCGTTTCCTACATTATAACAGTGACAATAGTTCATTGGCTGTAAAGCGCTTCAAGATGTTCGGTGGTATTGAAAGGCGCTATATAAATCCAAGTCTTTCTATGATTTTATTGCCAGCCACTGTTAGTCAAAAGCACAGAAAATCAGATAATTCAGTTATGCCCCACCCCACCAGCAGTAAGCAGTGGAATAATCGCTTTACCTGATGCTAGCAAAACTATGAAGACAATAATCTTGCAGCATGTTGGATAAACTAATAAACCCATAAACCCTGTCATTGCTCCAAGAAAACATGCTGCATTTATTGAATGTAATCCAAATAATTACCACAACCAACCCTTCTATTATCAACATCTGTGAAGCAGCTGTGCTGGTATGAGATGTCAATATAAATTTGAACACAAGCAGGTTGGTAAACAATTTATTCTGAACTCTAAGTACGAACGCATGACTAATTTAACCTTTAAAGTTGTGCTCTTCCTTGCAGCGTTCTCTCCCCCCACCCCCCGCTTTTTGAAGGCTTTAATTCATTTTGGAAGATGATCTATGGCCCAACCCCTCTGGTACATTGTTTGAAACATTACAATAACAAAAAGTTACAGATCATCAGGGAGACGCAATTTAATGTGGACAAGTCTGAACTGATACATTCTAAGGAATTTGGAGTATACATGCAATGGAAAGCACGGACGGGTGCGAATTAAGAGACCGAGCGGTTATAATACAGAATTCTCTGAACATGCCAGTAGATAAAAGCATAGAGAAGGGCAAAAGCATTTTAGGCTTTAGAATTAGGGGCATAGAGTGCAAGAGCAAAAGAGGTCAGGATAAGTTTATGAGAGCCAATGATTAGGCCAGAGTTAAAAGTACTATGTCCAGCTTTGGGCATCTCAAAGAATATTAATGTCAATATTGAATGTAGAGCATAGTTTCACCAGAATGATAGAAGGAATGAATCCTGGAGTAAATCCTGGCTATAAAGAGAGCTGGAGCGCCAGGCCCTGGAAAATTGTGGGCCGCCCCGACCTGTGTGAAAACACCACCGCAGGTCGGGACTATAAATAGAGCTGGAACACCGGGCCCTGGAACATCGTGGGCGAAGGTGCGGTGAATGAGGGTACGGGGCCGAGAAGAGCCGAGGGCCAAGGGGCAGCACGGGCCTGCCCACACTGCAATATGTGTGCGCACTAGGTCCGTGCAGCAGAGCAGGTCCCCAGTCGTCCTGGTTAACCCTTACTACTGGCTAAAGGCCGAGCTCGATTGAGCCCGTGTGGTGGCTGGTGTGCAATGGTCACCACAAGTTAAAAAAATCTACGCACAGGCATCTTCCATCCCTTCAATTGGTGTTGAGGACTGGAACATCGGGTCCTTCATAGAAAAATCTGTGAACTCATGGTGGAAGCAAGTCATCCTCGTTCGAGGGACCACCTGTGATGATGAGAAGGGATGAGAAACTAGAGTTACGAGGAAAGACTGTGACTATGCCCAACGGAGCAGGAAAGAAGATTTTATTTTTTTAAATTATCAAGGCTTTTGATATGTTGAATAAGGAAAGACTAATTGCTCTGATTGGAGAGTCAGTGGTGAGTTTTCATCACCTTAAAAGGGTCACCAAGAATAAGGAGTGAGGCACAGAGAAAGTTATTTACACAGAGTTTTAAGAGAATGAAATGCTTTTCCACAATGAACAGTTAAAACAGAGACAACTGCATCTTTTAAGGGAAATGTGGAGAAGTATCTGAAGAGGGAGGGATTGTAAAGAGAAAACAAGGCTGTCGGATTAGTTTCACTTTCCTGCAGCAAGGAGCCATTGCTGATGTAATTGATACAGTACATGTACAGTAGACACCTCAAGTCGCTGGAGAAATACCAACGATGCCTCCGCAAGATCCTACAAATCCCCTGGGAGGACAGACGCACCAACGTTAGCGTCCTCGATCAGGCCAACATTTCCAGCATTGAAGCACTGACCACACTTCATCAGCTCCGCTGGGAAGGCCACATTGTTCACATGCCAGACACGAGACTCCCAAAGCTAGCGCTCTACTCCCTGAAGAAGTGCAACATCCTGGGAGTCCCTGGCCCAAGACCACCCTAAGTGGAGGAAGCGCATCCGAGAGGGCGCTGAGCACCTCGAGTCTCATCGCCGACAGCATGCAGAAATCAAACAGACAGCAGAAAGAGCATGCGGCAAACCAGTCCCACCCACCCCTTCCCTCAACGACTATCTGTCCCACCTGTGACAGGGACTATGGTTCTCGTATTGGACTGTTCAGCCACCCAAGGACACATCTTAAGAGTGGAAGCAAGGCTAAATGTCCTCCTTCTGAACTGTAAACTTTTATAGTTCTATTTCTTTGTCCATTATTTTAATGGGGATATTAAAAATTTGCACTTTAAAAAAAATTTAATAAATCTGGAATAAAAAGGTGGTATCAGTAATGACCATGAAACTACCGGATTGTCGTAAAATCCCATCTGGTTCACGAATGTCCTTTAGGGAAGGAAATCTGCCGTCCTTACCCAGTCTGGTCTACATGTGACTCCAGATCCACTGCTCTCTTTGGTTCAAGAAGGTGGCTTACCACCATCTTCTGAAGGGCAATCATGGATGGGCAAGAAATGCTGACTGTGCCACCGATGCCCATATCCCTGGAATGAATAAAATCAAATCTCAAGGCCATAGCTGCTTACTGTAGGATTCTAGCATTTGATATAATTTTATTTTTAGGTCTATGTTGGTGCAACATTTAATCATTTTCATAGCGTGTTTGATTTTGTGAGGGGCACATTTGATCATTAATTATCTGTGACTAACTAAATTTAAAGTCCTTTTCGCTGCATCATTACTTTATAAAGATTTGCCCCAGTGCAGTTGAAGGTCAGAAAAGGAAGATATTTAATCCATCTGCTTCACGTCAATGGAAGTCCATTTTCTGGACCTGTAGGTGGTAACCATACCCTCACATTAGTCAGATACTGAAAAACAGCAAAACTACAGGGGTGTTTGCCTCGTACTGTTGGACAGTCACAGTCACATCATTTGTTGCCCAAAGGGTCTCTTTATTGGCTGCAAACTATTCTTCCATCAACACCAACTTATTTTTATACTTCAAGCGAAGCATGTTTTTGTGTTATTTTGGCAAGTATTGTAACATGCTGAAACAATAACCCAAAACACTGAACCAATCCAAAAGGTTTTGGAGAGGGGGTGCAGGATGGGGAAGCCCAAGCAGAGCCATCCAACATCTCCATTTATTCCAAAATATGTTCCAAAAATAAAGTCATAAATTAGACATGAATTCTGGTGGAAGTGGGTTTTTTTGGGGGGGAAAGGTCAAACAATTTAATGAAACTTTCACAAGGTTCCAGCCACTTCATCATGTGGGCCAACACAAGCTGAGCTGGTATTTTAATAGGAAATAGTTGGTGCTTAAGTCACACAGTGTGCAACGTCCATTATTGCGAGATCTGTTTCTCATTTACAACAGCAAAAGGAGCAGCTATTTTAAAGTCCTGTTTTTTGTATCCCATGGTCCCCAACATGCCCGAATACGCGGAAATGACGTTGAAATACATTTCAATGATAGCCAGACTAGGCTGACAGACCAATGCTTGCCTGACTGGAGGAAAAGCAACTGGGGGGTATTGGGAGGGTAAACCCTGGTAGAGCTTTTTTAAAATGCTTAAAATCATTGATAAAGGCACAATCAGACCATTCTATTGCCTTTATTAGCCGAGGCATAGAATATAAGAGCAGGGAGGTTATGCTTGAACTGTATAAAACACTAGTTAAGCCACAGCTAGAGTACTGCGTGCAGTTTTGGTCACATTACAGGAAAGATATGATTGCACTCGAGAGGGTACAGAGGAGATTTACGAGGATGTTGCCTGGACTGGAGAATTTTAGTTATGAGAAAAGATTGGATAGGCTGGGTTGGTTTTCTTTGGAACAGAGGAGGCTGAGGGGAGACCTTATTGCGGTGTATAAAATTATGAGGGGCTTAGATAGAGTGGATAGGAAGGACCTACTTCTCTTAGCAGAGGGGTCAACAACCAGGGGGCATAGATTTAAAGTAATTGGTAGAAGGTTTAGAGGGGATTTGAAGGGCAATTTTTCCACTCAGAGGGTGGTGGGGGTCTGGAACTCACTGACGAAAGGGCGGTAGAGGCAGAAACCCTCACCACATTTAAAAAGTACTTGGATATGCACTTGAAGTGTCGTAACCTACAGGGCTACGGACCAAGAGCCGGAAAGTGGGATTAGGCTGGATTGATGGAAGGGGGATGAAGTATAAAAACAGAGACATCCTGCTACAACTGTACAGGGTATTGGTGAGGCCACACCTAGAGTACTGCGTACAGTTTTGGTCTCCGTATTTAAGGAAGGATATACTTGCATTGGAGGCTGTTCAGAGAAGGTTCACTTGGTTGATTCCGGAGAGGTGGGGGGCGGGTTGACTTATGAAGATAAGTTGAGAAGGTTGGGCCTATACGCATTGGAGTTCAGAAGAATGAGGTGTGATCTTATCGAAACATATAAGATAATGAGGGAGCTCGACAAGGTGGATGTAGAGAGGATATTTCTATTCATAGGGAAACTAAAACAAAGGGACATAGTCTCAGAATAACAGGTCACCCATTTAAAACTGAGATGAAGAGGAATTTCTTCTCTGAGGGTTGCACATCTGTGGAATTCTCTGCCCCAGAGAGCTGTGGAGGCTGGGTCATTGAATATATTTAAGGCGGAGATAGACAGATTTTTGAGCGATAAGGAATAAAGGGTCATGGGGAGTGGGTAGGGAAGTGGAGCTGAGTCCATGATCAGATCAGCCATGATCTCATTAAATGGCGGAGCAGGCTTGAGGGACCAAGTGGCCTACTCCTGCTCCTCCTATTTATGTTCTTATGAATAGGCTCTCTGTCGGCCGGTGCAGACATAATGGGGCCGAAATGGCCTCCTTCCGTGCCGTAGATTTCTATGATTCTATGATTCCACCTCAGTTAGAGTTGCAATACTTAAAAAAAAATAAGGAAAGCCTCACGGTTTGATTGGAGATTTACATTACAGTAGATCTACGGAATAAGGTCATGATTAAGGTAGCTCCTCTTGGGCTGATCAATTCTTTTTTTTTTAATAAAAAAAGTAGCTGGGCAAATATTTGGTTGATTATGGCCAATAGCACTTAATAAGGAGGTCAGAAAACCGACAGAACGCAATGGTACCAGCATCTAAGTGACTTGTTATCTATGGACTGCTTCAGGTCAGTATTAAGTAGCACAGATTATAATGTGCGATTGTCTCGGGGATTTATTTATTTTTGCTCCATTATGTGTGTGAAGTGTCAATGTTCTCTCTTCTTGAAGCTTTTTCCATCAATTTATTCACCTTCATCAACAAGTTGGGGGAAAAAAAACACGCAAAAGTGCAATGGTGTGTGGTCTAAGCACTCAGTCAGAACTTATTGGATGAAACAAAATTATTTATTTTAAAAGTCAAAAGAGGCAGAAATAAAAGTTATTAAAATTAGCTGAAGTGTTAGCAGTAATTTGATTCCTATTTTTTGTTTAAAAAAAATTGTAGATGGGGGATAGCACAATCACACAACAAGGAGGACCTCCAATATGTCTGACCAAATAATAGTGGGGCATGGCTGTTTCCATCGGTCCCCACAGGGTGGGCTCCTTATTGCAACTATGCTGCCAAAGGATCCCAAGTGTTTTCCCAGAGGGCGAAGAAAATGAAGAGGATGAATCACCTCCGATCACACCTTCCAGTTGTAATGTATGCACCTGTGAATATGCTCACAGGTTTGTAGAGCTGTTGATGTAGGACTGCTCCTGGTCACGGCCAAGGGGGCCATCAACCGGTCCAGGCAGCGGGCAGTCGTTCAGCCCAACTGCCTGCCTCTCTTCCGCGGTTATATCCGAGCCAGGGTGTCCCTGGAGATGGAGCACGCGGTGTCCACCGGTACGCTCGCGGCCTTCCGTGAGAGGTGGACGGACGCCAGAGGAACTGGAGTGCAACCAAATTTTAATTTGATTTAAGTTTACGGTCAAAGTTGAATCAGGGGTAACTTGATTATTGTTTGCAACAAAAATAGTTGGAGAGCTTATTGAGTTGGGAGTGACTTAGCAAGTCATGTGATGTTCACAAGACTCAATAAAACCCCAGCCAGTTGGGCTCGGGGGGATCCACGATGAGGCAGGTGGTTGTGAGCCTGGTGGATGAACTGGTAATGTGTAGTGTGACTGTTAAACCTTTTGCTAATAAACCAGCTAGTTCTTAATAGCAATGTGTTGCTATGAATTCTTAAGCAAAGAACCCATGAAGCAAATATATTACAGCGATGATTATAAAGCAACATTGATGGGCATGTGGAAAGTTGACCTCTATCATGCCTTCTCAACTTATTGGACAAACGGATGGCACAAAGAGGAAGGAATGTTTTTTTTAATCTCCTGGCGAGATTCAAGATACAGCAATAAGCTGATTCATTTCGGGAGCGAAACCAGCCAACAAAATATCTGTCATCGTCAATAAATAGATCAGCACTGGCTTACATTGCGTTTGAGAAAGAGAGACATTTCCCGAGCCGGAGTACAGGAAATTGCTCATAATCCCACAGTGTTAGTGAGTCACAATCTATTTATGCAAAAAATAGCTCCAGACAATTACAAGATTTAATCCACTGCAGCATCCAATTACTATGGTTCCCTGCTGAGGACATGTGCCTCAGTTCGATATGAAAGAACGTTTGCAGGGAACTACAGATTTAAGTGTTTCAGGCACGATACTGTAGATTAGATGAAATGTTTATGATTATTTATGATTCACATATTTTCAGGTTGGTTACAGTTAGATGACTACAGGGGTTTAAGGTTATTGTGTGAAATGCAAAAATGTTGTAATAATATAGAATCTATAAAACAAATGAGCGTGTCCGAGAGACGGTGAAAAAGCATGCAGACAGCAAAAGAACGCGTGCCGAGAGATAGTGAATGCAAGGAAGCTAGAAAGAGGGACACAACACACAGAGTGGTGACTGAGCACAAGAAAGCAAGCAACAGACGGAGAGGGTGGGCGAGTGATTATTGTGTACTCAGTACGGCACCAGTTTAGACTGTGTATAGGAGATGAAAACATATTAGAGGTGGATGCTCAGTATGCCTTTGCAACCGTTACATGTCAGGGGAAATTCAGTGCTGTGGTGCTGCCAGCAGTGGGCAGTGCTCAGAGAGGGTGAGAGTTGGGAGACAGAATGACAACGCTTGTCCAATCTGTGCTCTCTTTAAGGATGGCTCTCCGCTGGGAAGATCTTGCCTTCCTGATACAACACCAGCTGGGATGCAGCTCTGATTTAAAATGCAACAACATTGAGGAGCAATTATCGATTTGTGCGGCCGAGGTTTATTTGCTCCAAGCGCTTAAAAAGAAATGATCAACAAGGCCAAACATCAGCTAATCTGCTTTTCAGAGACAATCAACAGTAAGCAATATGGGAACAGTAGCATCATGGTTATGTTACTACGCTAGTAATCCAGAGGCCTGGAGCAATGATCCAGAGACACGAGTTCAAATCCCACCACAGCAGCTGGGAAATTAAAATTCAGTCAATTAAATAAATCTGGAATAAAAAGCTCCTATCAGTAATGGGTGAAACTGCTGGATTGTCGTATGAACCCACCTAGTGCACAAATGCCTTTTAGGGAAGGAAATCTGCCGTCCTTACCTGGTCTGGCCTATATGTGACTCCAGACCCCACAGCAATGTAGTTGACTTTTAACTGCCCTCTGAAATGGCTGAGCTCAGTTGTACCGACACGCCACACGGACTGCAGAGGTTCAAGGCAGCGGCTCACCACCACCTTCTCGAGGGCAATTAGAGATGGGCAATAAATGCTGGCCTTGCCAGCGACGCCCACATCCCGTGAATGAATTTAAAAAAAAATTACTCCCGAACACACATAGAAACATAGAAAATAGGCCCTTCTAGCCTGCACCACCATTCAATGAGTTCATGGCTGAACATGCAACTTCAGTACCCCATTCCTGCTTTCTCGCCATACCCCTTGATCCCCCTAGGAGTAAGGACTTCGTCTAACTCCTTTACAAGTGTGCAGGAACTAGTGTAAGGGGTTAATATTTCCATAGAAACCAATAGTCACAGAAGCCACCTCTGTTAAAGGCCTCCTTCCCGTAAAACACAGATACCAGTTTTTCTGATGGCTTCAAACAAAGGCTCTGCCTTTGAAGCCAGACTAGTCAATGGTTTCACAGAGTCGACCATTGTAATAGTTAATGGCTTCGTTCCTGTGAAACACAGGTAACAGTTTCTGTAATGGCTTTATAGTGAAACTTTCGTCTTTAGTGTCAGATATGTTAATGAACTTATGAAAATGGCCATTGTAATTATGAAATGCTCCCTTTCTGGAAGACAGTCACAAAAGACAGAGAAGATGAGGACAGATCATGAGATTGAAACACGATAATTCAATCATCAACAGAATGAGGCCAAGCTCAAACGGCCATCAATTAGAATGTGGCGATTGTATATTGAAGGATGGTATAAGGGGTTAACTTCCAAACCCCTTGTCACATGGAGGAGGCGACTTCAAGGAAGGAAGACAGGGTGGCCAGGAAGCATCCCATGTCAACGCATTCCGTGTCCTTGATTGGATGGGAAGTAAAGCCTGTATTTTAACCAAGACTTCACTGTCCCAAGTTTGTATAATGCGTGTGTGTGTGTGTGTGTGTGTGCGCGCGCGCGCTTAATAAACTGTTCTGGTTTACTAAAGCAAGTAACCTTGTAGTCACCATTTATGCCAATCGAATCGAAGTAAATAAGGACATTTAAAATACCCTACACTAGCAAGCTCTTTAAAAAAATTATATAAAGTGCGGCAGGCACGTATCCGGTCAGATTTTCAACAAAAAAAATGGTGTGAATTTCCAACATGATGAGAGTAAAGATAACCCATTCTTATATACGTAGGGTTAGGATTTGGTTTCATCTTGTATGATTAAGGTTTTGGCATTCTTTTTACTTATAAATGGCTTGTGGATTTGTAATGTGGTTGGAAGTAATGAAATGATTAAAGCTGTTCATTCCCAGGATTTTAGGGCTCCATGTATCAGGGTACAATTTAGCTGACCATGCTGTTTAGCTTCTGCTGAGGTGCAGGATGCACAATTCACATCTGTTGACTTATTTTTGTCACCACATTGTGAAATGAGATGGTCAAAACAGTCTTGAGATAGGAAATGGGACCATAGGCCAGGATGGTAAACGAGTTGGCATCTGGTGTTTTGTAGCAACTCTCTCATTTAGAAAATAGATGCAGGAGTAGGCCTGCACCACCATTCAATAAGATCATGGCTGATCATTCACCTTTCCTGCTTTCTCTCCATACCTCTTGATCCCTTTAGCTGTAAGGGCCACATTTAACTCCCTTTTGAATATATCTGACGAACTGGCCTCAACAACTTTCTGTGGTAGAGAATTCCACCTGCTCACAATTCTCTGAGTGAAGAAGTTTCTCCTCATCTCGGTCCTAAACGGCTTACACCTTATCCTTCGACTGTGACCCCTGGTTCTGGGAGTCTTGTTCACAATAACACTTGCCATGGCATAATGAATCAGCAAGGATAGTGTACGTGACTAGTGGCCTACAAAGATCTTGAGTTTTTCTTAACAATTTTAGAGAGAGTCAGGATCAAAAGAATCAATGAAGGTTACATTTCCACCCAGAGAAAAATGGGGTCATTGCGTTTATTTCTGTGCATCTACTGCTTAGAGACATTGCGTGTGTCTGGGTTTGGTTGAACATGGTAAAAGGATTATGGTGCAATCATAGTTGGTTTGTCAGATTTGAATTGTCTTACATGAGTGAATGTATTTTAAAACTAAACTAATCAAATTTAAATTATGCTGGAAAGGACTGGGGGTGGGAGAAGGCAAGAAAAGAGAAGGAGGGAATAAGAGGGAAAGAGTGCGAGAAAGGCAGGAGTGAGGGGAGAGAAGTGAGCAAACAAGAAAACATTTCCCCACTCAACAAATTTAGCAGCATCAGTATCCTTAATTGGGAGGTGTGAGAGGTTGAGAGTTTTTGATGAACTTTACCAGTTAAAAAAAGAAAAGAACTTGCATTTATATAGCGCCCTTCACGACAAACGGATGTCCCAAAGCGCTTTACAGCCAATGAAATAGTTTTGCAGCGTAGTCACTACTGTAATGTAGGAAACATTTTGAGATTAAATTGTTTTTGTTTATTACCACCAAGGACATGCAAGAGAACCACAAGCTAATGCGACCATAATGCAAAAAAGTGCACCTGGGAATCCCTGGCCAAAGACCGCCCTATGCGGAGGGAAGTGCATCCGGGAGGGCGATGAGCACCTCGAGTCTCATCGCTGAGAGCATGCAGAAATCAAGCGCAGGCAGCAGAAGGAGCGTGCGGCAAACCAGTCCCACCCTCCCTTACCCTCAACGACTATCTGTTCCACCTGTGACAGAGACTGTAATTCCCATATTGGACTGTTCAGCCACCTAAGGACTCATTTTTAAAAGTGGAAGCAAGTCTTCCCCGATTACGAGCGACTGCCTGTGATGATGATGATGATGATGATGATGATGATGATGAATGCGACCGTACAAATATTGTATCATTTTGCACCGAAGTTTCAGGATTTTCTACCATCTAAATGAGATGCACACACACATGTAAATTATCATCCAGAAAAGAACAGCGAGTGAAAAAGGCATCCGGCCCATCAAATCCACTCCTTCCAAAGACAATGAACAACCCACCCTCTCACGGACATGATCTCCTGAGGGGAAGTTCTCCATAAATATTCTAAAACTCCAGCTTACTGACTCATCTCCACTATCCAATCCTGAACAACTGGCTTCCACAGACGACACTCCATTGCCCACCCGCTCCCCCCCACCCATCCCTCACCACCCCCACAACCGCAAGAGGAACTATTCTTTTCTTTGTGTATTCAGATCACCTCGGCCATGCTTTGTTTAAACAGGCAACACCCAGCTCTGAGTTTGGGAGAGCAGAACGCTCAGAAATTAGGTCAGCAGTCTCGAATTTTCAAGCCATGCCACGCGACAGGTAGCAAACCATTATCAGACCCAGCGATCTTGGAGCAGAATTAGGCCAACACTATCCCAACTCATGATGCATGAAGCACTCCCAATTGAGAGGGCCATGGAATCGACAAAGAAGCCATCTCTCATTGCCAGTGAAAAGGATACTTGTGATCAAAGCTGTACCACAGTCTGAAGAGCCATGCACTTTCCTGCTTTGTCGTGCTGGTCCTTTCAGGATGTGCAACATCCTAGAGGGAGGGAACACAAAAACACAATTTCACCGAGTTTAAATGCCAATATATTACAGTGATTATAGTTCATCGACAACAACTGATTGGGGAGACTAGAACTAGGGGGCATAATCTTAGAATAAGGGGCCGCCCATTTAAAACTGAGATGAGGAGGAATTTCTTCTCTCATAGGGTTGTAAATCTGTGGAATTCGCTGCCTCAGAGAGCTGTGGAAGCTGGGACATTGAATACATTTAAGACTGAGATAGACAGTATCTTAACCGATAAGGGAATAAGGGGTTATGGGGAGCGGGCAGGGAAGAGGACCAGAGTCCATGATCGGATCATCCATGATCGTATTAAATGGCGGAGCAGGCTCGAGGGACCGTATGGCCTACTCCTATTTCTTATGTTCTTATGTAACACATTCATATGGTTTATTTAAGCATAGAAAAATATCCCTGGTACTTCACAGAGGTGCAATCTATTATGTATGTGACCGTCACCTGTGTGTAAGACTTGCCACTAGAGGGCACACCTGTGTACCCTGGAGCAAGCAGGTATAAAAGGCAGTCCACCACGCTGCTGCCTCACTTTGGAGTTATATTAAAAGAGACCAAGTCACAATGGTTTGCGTTTACAACACAGTCTCATGGAGTTATTCTGAACTTAACACAATCGAACAAGATTGGACGGCGAACCAAAGATATTAGGAAGGGAATCAAGAGCGTGGTATCTTGGCGGCTGAAGATATGGCTGCCATACGGTGGGGCGAAACAACAACCACCTGTATTTATATAGCGCCTTTAACAGTGAAACATCCCAAGGTGTTTCACAGGAGTATTACGAGATTAAAAAAATTGACACCGAGCCACATAAGTAGAAATTAGCGCAGGTGACCAAAAGCTTAGTCAAAGTGGTATGTTTTAAGGAGCGTCTTGAAGGAAGAAAGAGAGCTAGAGAGGCGGAGAGGTTTAGGCAGGGAGTTCCAGAGTTTGGATCTAGGGTGTCCAGGGAAGGGGTGATGCACAAGAGGCCAGAGTCTGAGCAATGGAGAGTAATGGGGAGAATTGTAGGGCTAGAGGAGGTTACAGAGATGGGGAGGGGAGAGGCCATTAAGTGATTTAAACACAGGTGAGGATTTTGAAGTGGAGATGTTGGTGAACCGGAATTCCCATGTAGGTCAGCAAAAGCGGGGTGATGGGCGTGGGAAGTGTTGGGGGCTAGGATGTGGGCAGAGAGTTTTGGATGAGCTGACGAACACACAGCAAAAAGAATGGGAGGCTGTCCAGGAGAGCACTGGAATAAATGAGTCTGGAGGGGACATGGTCATGGATAAGAGTTTCAGCAGCAGATGGCCTGTGCCAGGTAATGTTGTGGAGGTGGTGTTTGTGATGGCGAGGACACGAGTTCGGAAACTCAGCTCGGGGTCGAACCGGATGCTGAGAATGTGAACAGTTTGATTCAGCCAAAGAGGGGAATAGAATCAGCGGCAAGGGTACGGAATTTGTGGTGGGGATGAAAAAAAATGGCTCCAATTTTCCCAATGTTTAACTGAGGAAATTGCAACTGATGCAAGACTGGATGCTGGACAAGGAGTCTGACAATGGAGATAATAAAGCAGTTGAGAAAGGTGGTGGAGAGATAGAGCTGGGTGTTGTAAGTGTAGCAGTGGAAGCTGACCCCATGTCTTTGGATGCTGTCGCCAAGGAACAGCATGTAGATGAGGAAGGGGAGATTGCCAAGTGGAAATGCTTGGGGGACTTCAGAGGTAATGGTATGGGGTGGGAAGAAAAGCAATCTATGATTTGACAGATAACAGTAGACCCAAATGAGGGCAGTCCCACTGAGCTGGGTAACAGAGGAGAAGCATTTCAGGAGGATAGCGTGGTCAAGTGTGTCAAAGGTCGCAGCTAGGTCGAGAAGGGTTGTGAACCTGCGGAATTCTTTACCCCAAAGGGCAGTGGATGCTCAGTCGATGAATATATTCAAGACCGAGATCCATAGATTTTGGGGCACTAAGGGAATCAAGGGATATGGGGATAGGGCGGGAAAGTGGAGTTCATGTACAAGTTCAGCCATGACGGAGCAGGCTCGAGGGGCCTTATGGCCGACACCTGCTGCTATTTCTTATGTTCTCAAGGACGAGGAGGGATAGTGTACCGTGGTCACCGTCACAGAGAATGTCATTTGAGACTTTGATTAGGGCCGTTTTAATGCTGTGCCAGGGGGGTGGAAACCCAATTATAATTTGAAACATGAAGTTGCAGGAAATGTGGGCCTGGAATTGGGAGATGACAACATGTCCTTTGGAGAGGAAAAGGAAGTTGGAGATGATGTGGTAGTTTGCAAGGACAGAGGGGTCAAGATTGTTTTTTTGAGGAGGTGACAATGATGGCAGATTTGAAAGGGAGGGGATATTACCCAAGGAAGACCAGAAGCTTTACTCAGCAGAAACCTCAATTCTACTTTTTCTAAGTGAGATGGATATCCTCCCACTCCAAATCATTTTGCTGTATTTTTAAATAAACCCCCCCAAGCTGCACCTAACTTTAGAAATTAGGAGCAGGTACATCCTGTTCTCCCCAAGCCACATCTGGGATGCATACTCTGGGATCACACAGCATCCTGAATTGGAAATATATCGCCGTTCCTTCATCGTCGCTGGGTCAAAATCCTGGAACTCACTCCCCAACACCACACGGACTGCAGCGGTTCAAGATGGCAGCTCACCACCACCTTCTCAAGAGCAATTAGGGATGGGCAATAAATGCCAGCCTTGCCAACAGCACCCACATCCCGTGAATGAATAATAAAAATGTTCATTTAATTTAGTTTAAGAGTTTTAACTTTGCAACACATTGTAGCTGTAAATGTAACAAAAATACATTTGAACAGCTAATTAAATGGTGCTCAACTAGGACGGGAATTTGACTTACTCAACAGGTCTTTAAGTCACAGCTAAAGAATGGAATGCCTTCGTATTACTGCCAATTGTTTAGGACCATCTCAAGGATATATCTGTAACATTCACAGCATCAGAGAGCTAGAATTTTATACCAGCTTCAATATGTATTATTAAAATAGACTTTCCTCTGAAGCCATGACTGAAGGAAGAGAAGAAAGAATTTCCAATCCTAAATAAATTATGGAAGTGACATAAGCTGAAGCAGAAATGCCTTGTAGTCTGTTTTCCCAGAGGAATGGTAGAACTGTTCATATAGCCTGAGATAGACTAAAGCGAGATTTAACTTGGATTGTGACTAACTTCCTGTTCCCCTTAACGTTTCCTTCCGCTTAAAACTATGGTGCAAAGGAGAGAGAACAGCTGCTGATCATTGTGTTCGAGTTGACAATGTGAAACAGCCTGGGCTAATGTTCTTAGTCCCAAGTGATGGAGAGCTGGCAGCGCGAATCCTGGGTTTTAAAGCTATTTGATCTGCTAAATAGCACGTTTCAACCTTTCATTAGAGGCAGTGAAGGAATTTGATGCTGTGCTTGAAACTAGAGGATAAGGACACCCAAATCCCCCCTTGCTGTAGGCGAGTGAAGCATCTCCTTTCATTTCAATTTCTTATTGAGAAAATAAATAACTTTTGTGCATCGAAGTCTGCGCACAACCCACCCGCTACTTGAGGGGGCAAGGAAGGAGACAACTGCCTCTGTGAACACTGTGTGATTGGCATCTGTTAATCACAAAAGGGCGGCAATAGATTGCTCTCCTTCCAGATAAAGAGTATGCATGTTTGTATGTCAACTGTGGCTCAGTGGGTAGCACTCTCACCTCCAAGTCAGAAGGTTGTGGGGGTTCAAGTCCCACTCCAGGGACTTGAGCACAAAAATCTAGACTGACACTCCAGTGCAGTGCCGAGAGAGTGTTGCGCTGTCGGAAGAGCCGTCTTTCATAAGAACATAAGAAATAGGAGCAGGCATAGGCCATTTGGCCCCCCGAGCCTGCTCTGCCATTTAATAAGATCATGGCTGATCTAATCACGGACTCAGCTCCACTTCCCTGCCCGCTCCCCATAACACTTTATTCCCATATCGCTCAAAAATCTGTCTATTTCCGCCTTAAATATATTCTATGACCCAGCCTCCACAGTTCTCTGGGGCAGAGAATTCCATAGATTTACAACCTTCAGAGAAGAAATTCCTCCTCATCTCAGTTTTAAATGGGCAGCCCCTTATTCTGAGACTATGCCCTCTAGTTTTAGTTTTCCCTATGAGTGGAAAGATCGTCTCTGCATCCACCTTGTCGAGCCCCCTCATTATTTTATATATTTCAATAAGATCACCTCTCATTCTTCTGAACTCCAATGAGTATAGGCACAACCTACTAAACCTATCTTCATAAGTCAACCCCCATATCTCCGGAATCAACCTAGTGAACCTTCTCTGAACAGCCTCCAATGCAAGTATATCCTTCCTTAAATATGGAGACCAAAACTGTACGCAGTACTCTAGGTGTGGCCTCACCAATACCCTGTACAGTTGTAGCAGGACATCTCTGCTTTTAGACTCTATCCCCCTTGCAATAAAGGCATTTGCCTTCCTGATTACTTGCTGTACCTGCATACTAACTTTCTGTGTTTCATGCATAAGGACCCCCAAGTCCCTCTGTATTGCAGCACTTTGCAATTTTTTTCCATTTAAATTAATTTGCTTTTATATTATTACTGCCAAAGTGGATAACCTCACATTTTCCCACATTAAACTCCATCTGCAAAATATTTGCCCACTCACTTAGCCTGTCTATATCCCTTTGCAGATTTTTGGTGTCCTCCTCACAATTTGCTTTCCCACCCATCTTTGTATCATCAGCAAACATGGCTACATTACACTCGGTCCCTTCATCCAAGTCATTAATATAAATTGTAAATAGTTGAGGCCCCAGCACTGATCCCTGCGGCACCCTACTAGTTACTGTTTGCCAAACGGAAAATTACCCATTTATCCCAACTCTCTGTTTTCTGTTAGTTAGCCAATCCTCTATCCATGCTAATATATTACCCCCAACCCCGTGAGCTCTTATCTTATGCAGTAACCTTTTATGTAGCACCTTATCGAATGCCTTCTGGACATCTAAATACGTCACATCCACTGGTTCCCCTGATCCACCCTGCTCATTACATCCTCAAAGAACTCCAGTAAATTTGTCAAACATGATTTTCCTTTCATAAAACCATGTTGACTCTGCTTGATTGAATTATGCTTTTCCAAATGTCCCGCTACTGCTTCCTTAATAACGGACTCCAGCAATTTCCCAACTGTTAGGCTAACTGGTCTATAGTTTCCTGCTTTCCGTTTGCCTCCTTTTTTAAATAGGGGCGTTACATTTGATGAGACGTTAAACCGAGGCCCCGTCTGCTCTCTCAGATGGATGTAAAAGACCCCATGGCACTATTTTGAAGAAGAGCAGGGGAGTTATTTATCCTGGCCAATATTTATCCCTCAATCAACATATCAAAAAAAAAACAGGTTATCTGGTCATTATCACATTGCTGTTTGTGGGAGCTTGCTTGTGCACAAATTGGCTGCTGCATTTCCCACATTACAACAGTGACTACATGCAAAAGTACTTCATTGGCTGTATTGCACTTTGAGACGTCCGGTGGTCGTGAAAGGCGCTATATAAATGCAAGTCTTTCATTTTTTTTCTTTTTATGTGGATGTGTATATTTATCACACATGCATATAACCCAAGAACTGGGTTGAAGTTATAATCTCACTGTAAATCCAGCAATTAATTCAAAGAAGATAGATGATAGAGAAGGATACAGATGATAAAGGCGAGTCTTGAACCAGGGGGGGTCACAGTCTCAGCATAAGTGGCCGGCCATTTAGGATTGAGATGAGGAGAAATTTCTTCACTCAGAGGGTGGTGAGTCTTTGGAATTCTCTACCCCAGAGGTGGAGGCTCAGTCGGTGAGTATATTTAAGGCAAGAAAACACTAGATTTTTGAATATTAAAGAAATCAAGGGATATGAGGATAGTGCAGGGAAGTGGAGTTGAAGGCGAAGATCAGCTATGAACTTATTGAATGGCGGAGCAAGCTCGAGGGGCAAAATGGCCTACTCCTGCTCCTAATTCTTATTTTCTTATGACTTTTGGAGCCCTCATACCTCCTCCGTGCTGAAAGACCCACCAGTTTCTCTCCCCTTGGCTGCGCCGTACCTGACCTGGCAATGCCAGACGCTGACACCGGGGAGGGAGGGTAGGAAGAAGGGAAGGATCAATCTTGCACTCCTTTTGTGCCTTTCTCATTCTCAGGACATCCCCAAAGGACCCACATACAATGAATTAGTCGGGATGTGTAGTCAACTGGTTTGTGAGCAGCAAGGTCCCACAAATTAGATCAATCACCAGTTAATCAGGGGTGACAGTTGAGTGGTGCTCCTTTCCAGCACAGAAATACCTCACCTCAACATGCACGAAAAGGAATTACAAAAAAAATAAATGCTGTTGTTGCACCATCCGAAGAGAGACTACACTGTGATTCCAGAGATATGAGGTAGTCACTTTAACAACTAGCGTTATTTATAGCTATTTGTCCCTCAGTGCCTCCGCACCACCACCACAGATACAGTGATAATCAGTGCATCGGAAAGAAATTCCAATTAACTGCGTCAATAATATGAGGTGAAACTCAGTGCTTGCCACATACAGGAGGTTCAATGTGCCTGGCCTCGATACCGACGTGAACATGAAATCTAGCCCATTGCCAGGTCGTGGTGAACTCCGATGGGGTGAGGGGAATATTGGCCAGTTTCACTCTGACATGCCCAGATGGGAAGAGAAACCAGAAGGAAATTGCCACATAACGAACTTGAAAAACCACAAGCTTTACACTGACTTTTGGTTTTCTAGACTCTAGATCTGCCTCCACTAGATCACATCTGTCGCCACATTCAAAAGCCACCTCTAAACCGATCACACAGGAGCAGGAGCCCCTCCAGCCAGTCTCGCTATTTGATTAGATTATAGGATTGCATAGGGTAGAGCACAGAAACAGGCCGTTCGATCCAACCAGTCCATGCCGGCATTTATTCTCCATTCGAGTCTCCTCCCGTCTTTCCTCATCTAAATCTATCAGCGTAACATTCTATTCCCTTCTCCCTCATATGCTTGTCTAGCCTCCTCGGTTCATTTGTACCTTAAACTCCCTTTATCCTCCTTTTCTCCGAATCCCCAGGTGCCTTTCCCGAACAAAAAAACCTCTCCATCTCAGTCCTGGAAAATTTCAATTGACCCAGCATTTTGTAGGGAGAGAGTTCCAAATATCTATTATGCTTTGTGTGAAAAAATGATTCCTGATTTCCCTTCGAAGTGGCCTGGCTCTAATTTTATCATATCCTCTTGTTCTGGATTCCCCCCGTCAGAGGAAATTGTTTTTCTGTATCAACTCTATCAAATCCCTTGATAATTTTAAACACCTCGAATAGATCACCCCTCAACCTTCTAACTGAGACTTTAGTCAGCTCCTCTAATCCTCCTACATTGTAGTCCCTTTTTGTAAAACATCTTCGGACATTCTGCCACATTAAAGACGAGCTGTAAAATTCAAGTCATGGTTCTTCTTTTGATTTTGCTTGAGCAATGAATTCAGGGTTGCTCCGATGACTAAATGCAGCACCAATGGGATTAAGCTGGAGACGGTTGTAATGCATCTAGTTAGTTCTGCCCTCCCGAGCATCCCTGATTATAATCGCTCAACCATTGGTGGCCGTGCCTTCTGTTGCCTAGGCCCCAAGGTCTGGAACTCCCTGCCTAAACCTTCCTGCCTCTCTTTCCTCCCTCAAGACGCTCCTTAAAACCTACCTCTTTGACCAAGCTTTTGGTCACCTGCGCGAATTTCTACTTATGCGGCTCGGTGGTAAATTTTTATTGCATAATACTCCTGTGAGGCACCTTGGGACGTTTCACTACGTTAAAAGCGCTATATAAATAAAAGTTGTTGTTATTGTTCCGGTTGGAGAAAGTGACAGTAAAATCAATGGTGGAACGGGGAACAAGGTAACATTAGGATGCTGACTCCAGGCTTAACCGAGCCATCAGAGGAACCCTCCTCCTCCACCCCAACATTGGCAGCAGTGCCTTCAGCCGCATAGGCCCCAGCTATTAAGTTTGGGTCTACACTAGATATGCTGTTGGATTCAGCATCACCGGCTACCGCTGTAAGCCTGTCTGGCATTCCCTGTGAATTGTTTGCAAAAACCAAATGGTTGACAAATATCCTTTAGGGAAGGAAACCTGCCGCCCTTACCTGGGCTGGCCGATATGCGACTCCAATCCTACACCGATGAGGTTGACTCTTAACTGCCCCAGCAAGCCTCTGGGTGGTAAGGGAAACTTGGGATGGGCAATAAATGCCAGCACTGCCAGTGGCGCCTATATCTTAAGAATGAATTAAAAGAAAACAAAAATGTAACAGCTGTCGGTCCAAACGTTGCCACCAGCCACTGGGGAACGACAGCCAATGATCTGCTTGCCATCATACTTTGACGCACCATCTTGGAGCCTAACCCAGTGGGCCTCAGAAAAACACTGCTGGAGATTGTGCCTTTGGACAAAATAATTAGTGAGCCAACAATGCTCTTAAGGCACGCCAGCTGAATCTTGGATTCAAATCCAACTCAAACTGAATCATTATGCTCTTGATTCCCTCATTGCAGTATTTCATAGAAAAGTATTCAGTTAAAAAAAAATGTCCACACGCTGCGCTCTATCACGCACAGTGGGAACCACCGTGACTTGCAACACCAGATTAAAAATTGACGAAAAAGCAGCTTACAATAAAATCTATTGTGTTACAATCTAGTTCTTTCTAAACCACAGCCATAAAAAAAAGTTAAACCTTACCCATCAGAGTGTTTCTTACAAAAACAAAACACTGCGGATGATGGAACCGGAGTATTTCTTGTGTTCTTATCAATAATGAAACTGACAGACTTTTGGGCACAAAGGGAATCAAGTAATCATAGAAAAATTATGACAAATTGGAGGCCATTCGGCCCATCGTGTTCGTGCTGGTCGAAAAAGAGTTAGCCTGCCTAATCCCACTTTCCAGCACGTAGCCCTGTAGGTTATGGCTCTTTAAGTGCACATCCAAGTACTTTTTATATATGTGATGAGGGTTTCTGCCTCTACCACCCTTTCAGGCAGTGAGTTCCAGACCCCCACCACCCTCTGCGTGAAGAAATGTCTCCTCATCTCATCATTACCAACTACTTTAAATCTATGCCCCCTGGTTATTGATCCCTCTATTAAGGGAAATAAGTCCTTGCTATCCATTCTATCCAGGCCTCTCATAATTTTATACACTTCAATTAAATCTCCCCTCAGCTTCCTCGGTTCCAAGGAAAACAACCCCAGCCTATCCAATCTTTCCTCATAGCTAAAGTTCTCCAGTAATATGGGGATTGAGTGAGAAAGGGGAGTCGAGGTAGAAGATCAGCCATGATCTTAAGGCTCGAAGAGTCATATGGCCAACTCCTCCTATTTTCTGGTGTTCTCTTAGTGCAGTGCTGCAGAACGTTGAGATTTGAAAGAAAATGGAGCATTCGTAAAAACATCAACGGAGCCACAGTAAATATAAAGCAAACCTATTCCGCATTTCAGATCCTTCACCGCCGGTTAAAAGGAAATTCTACGCAAGTAACGCATCAGGCCACTCCTAAATTAGAGCCCTCGCAACCCCGGAACCAGGATTTAGTTATTGTTCCCCGATTACTTACACCTTGAATCACTTGGAAACTGTCATTGTTGGGAGCCGGATCCTGATCCGGATCAACTCCGACTCTGAAAAAGAGAAAAAGAGAGAGAAGGAAAAAAGAAAGAGAAGTCAGACAAACAGTAAATCGAACTAAAGGCTAGTCTGCATTATCTCCATCTCTCTATCAGAACTGAAAGATACAATCTCCATTTTGGATTGTTCCTACAAAGACCCACAGCTACAGCTTTTAGTAAGGCAAGCCATCGAACCTCTCTTTTAGAAGACGTGACAATGTGATGGGTAAAGCGGGAATCACACTATATCGGCGATCAGATCTGGTGTCACACCTGGAAATTTAAAACCCCAATTTTAATTTAAAAAATTCAAGAAAAACGCATTGTGAAACATTTTGTACCAGAGCCGATTCAGCGTGAGCTGCAGAATGAACATCTCCTGTAGCTCGCAGAGATTTTTGAAGTAAGCGATTCCCAATCTTCAATACTCCAGTTGTCCTGTGGAATACAAACACTGCCCCAGACATTTTTTTAAAAATTCGTTTCTGCGATGTGGGTGTTGCTGGCAAAGCCAGCATTTATTGCCCATCCCTAATTGCCCTTGAGAAGGTGGTGGTGAGCCGCCTTCTTGAACTGCTGCAGTCCGTGCGGTGAAAGAACTCCCAAGGTTCTGTTAGGGAGTTTCAGGATTTTGACCCAGTGACGATGAATAAGTGGTGATATATTTCCAAACTAGGATGATGTGTAACTTGGAGCGGAACTTGGAGGTGATGGGGTGCCTGTTGCCCTTGCCCCTCTAGTTGGTAGAGGTCGCGGGTTTGGGAGGTCCTGTGAAGAAGCCTTGGTGAATTGCTGCAGTGCATCTTGTAGATGGTACACACTGTGGCTACGGTGCGCCGGTGGTGGAGGGAATGAATGTTTATGGTGGTGGATGGGGCGCCGATCAAACGGACTGCTTTGTCAGGGATGGTGTCGAGCTTCTTGAGTGTTGTTGGAGCTGCACTCATTCAGGCAAGTGGACAGTATTCCATCACACTCCTGACTTGTGACTTGTAGATGGTGGAAACGCTTTGGGGAGTCAGGAGGAGAGACACTTGCTGCAGAATACCCAGCCTCTGACCTGCTCTGGTTGACACAGTATTTATGTGGCTGGTCCAGTTAAGTTTTTGGTCAATGATGACCCCCAGGATGGTGATGGTGGGGGGTTCGGCGATGGTAATGCTGTTGAATGTCAAGGGGAAGTGCGTAAACTCTCTTGTTGGAGAATGTTATTTAGGAAGACAAAGGAGAAGTTAATTTACTCCAACGCTGAGTAGGCCAAAAGGATCAAGTAGTGGCTGGGACTTTTCTTTTGAAGCCCTCTCAGGTGTGTGTGTGGTGTGAGTGAGTGAGTGAGGGAGTGAGGGAGTGTGTGAGTGTGTGGTGTGAGTGAGTGAGTGAGTGAGGGAGTGAGTGAACTTGCTGAGGTCAGACAGCAAGTTCAGTGCCAAGTATAAGGTTAACCCGAGTAGAGACTGTGGCATGTGGGATCTTTTAATCAGACTCAGACATGTAAAGCAAAGCACAGGTGAATTTTAGTGACATAAGCACATGCAGCCCCATGCCTATACGCCCCCAATTCCCTGCTGGCTGGGAGAGGCAGTCCCTCTACTCCCTGCGGCCCTTTGAACATACGTGATGCATTAGCACAGCCCTGTAATTTTCCTGTAACCAGGATAAGACTGCAGAGGGAAGAAGATATAGAGGGGCCAAAATTGCGCGCCCCCCCCCCCGCCCCCCCCAAAAGTCGGTGCACCTACCATTTGTATGGGGCGGAGAACAAAGCGATTGTCAGCACTTTTTTTTGTCTTTCAGGCCGGTGTTATGGGGCGGAGGAAGTGGTGTTGCAACGGGGCGGAGGTCGGGAGCGGTCATTAACGCTGTGCTGATACATCACAATGTCCCTCCCCTTCAGTTAAAGGGGACTCTACATTTAGTCTAGTTTAGCCCACCAGGGAGGGTTTCGGTCGGGCCCGTGGCGCACAGCCATTAGCAGCTTCCCGCCGGGGAAAGCGGTCGGGAGCGCCGACCAGCGGCCGATCTGTTCCCGCGGGGCAATTTCCTGCGCTGGGCGGAAAGGGGTCACCGCTGGTTGGTGAGGGGTCGCCGCGTGCCCGACGGGGCAGCAACACGGGTGGTGCGGGTGACGTGCACCACAGGTAAAACCTGGTCGGGCAATTTCACAAATGTCGGTGACTCCGCGCCCACTGGGCGGAGAATCCTTACCGACCCGTGGTTGGCTCTTTGAGGGCTGATCCGACTGAAACATAAGATTCTGAGGGGGTTTGACAAGGTAGATGCTGAGAGGATGTTTCCCCTCGTGGGGGAATCTAGAACTAGGGGGCATAGTTTCAGATGGTCACCCATTTAAGATGGAGATGAGGAGGAATTTCTTCTCACAGAGGGCCATGAATCTTTGGAATTTTCTACCTCAAAGAGCTGTGGGGGCTGGGTCATTGAATACATTCACGTCGGAGATAGACAGATATTTGAACTACCAGGGGAATCAAGGGTGATGGGCAACAAGCAGGAAAGTGGAGTTGAGGCCAAGATCAGGTCAGCTCGGATCTTACTGAATGGCGGAGCAGGCTCGAGGGGCCGAGTGGCCTACTCCTGCTCCTATTTCTTAACAATATGTCACTTGTCACTTTAGAGCATTACAAATTGCTCGAAGTTTTTATACTGTTGATATAGGTGTAAAGCATGTTGAAACGCAGCTAGTAAAAGGCCAACACCAGCATAGTGTGTCGTGGTTCAGTGCGTGCACTGCACAGTGCACTTCATGCAGCTTCTAGCATAGCAGCTCTTTGCCAATCGACCTCTCGCACATGCACTCGGATCCCCCAAGAAGCCTTTAGACAACAGCGGAACCTGACCCACAGAGTTAGCTTCTCCACTGACGCAATGCAATTAAAACAAAAACAAAATGAATCTCATTAAATGCCAATTGTGCCGCACTGAATTGAGTGCTCACTTAAGTCAAGGATTGATTTGCATTTGAAGAATAATAAAAACTCATAACCAGTGCAGGATTTCATTGTGATCACTGCCCCTTATCCTCGAGCTGTGTCGAGGTGCTCATGAAGCTGAACAAGTCAGGACATGCTTGGTTTCATCAAAATACTGGTGCAGTATTACAGAGAGCACCTAATGCAAGCTGATGGGCAACACAAGCTTCCCTTCTGGGTCAAGCTATCAAATTGAAATGAGCTGGGAACAATCCACTGGAACAAAGCCAGTGTGGCTGCTTTTCTGCTATAATGACACAATTACACTGAGCCACACCCACACTCCAAGCTGAGGCCCGCTTTAACTCTTTAGTTAAAACACTAGTTAGGCCACAGCTAGAATACTGTGTACAGTTCTGGTCACTACATTACAGCAAAGATATGACTGCATGAGGGGGAAGATTTATGAGAATTTTGCCAGGTCTGGGGAATTTTAGCTGTGGAAAGGACAAACGATTGGATAGGCTGGGGTTGTTTTCTTTGAAACAGGGAAGGCTGAGGGGAGACTTAAATCGAGGTATATTTGTTTGTTTTGTCTTATAACACTCCTGTGAAATGCCTTGGGGCATTTTACGACGTTAAAGGCGCTATATAAATGCAAGTTGTTGTTGTCGTCTCAACGCCGAGAGCGGGCAGAAATCAAGCGCAGGCAGCGGAAGGAGCGTGCAGCAAACCAGTCCCACCCATCCTTTCCCTCAACGACTATCTGTCCCACCTGTGACAGGGACTGTGGTTCTCGAATTGGAGAATGTGGTTCAGCCACCTAAGGACTCATTTTAACAGTGCAAGCAAGTCTTCCATTTTAAGAGTGGAAGCATGTTTCTATAGGGATCAAAGGATATGGAGAGAAAGCAGGAAAGGGGTACACTGAGGTGGATGATCAGCCATGATCTTATTGAATGGCGGTGCAGGCTCGAAGGGCCGTATGGCTTACTCCTGTACCTATTTTCTATGTTTCTATGTTTCCTCAATTCCGAGGGACTGCCTATGATGATGATGTTGTCGTTGTGCATACATTTATGAGGAGCCAAGCTAGAGTGGATAGGAAGGACCTATTTCCATTAGCAGAGAGGTCAATAACTAGGAGGGCAAAATTTAAAGTAATTGGAGGGGAGATTTTTTAATTTATTTTATTATTCGTTCCGGGATGTGGGTGTCGCTGGCAAGGCCAGCATTTATTGCCCATCCCTAATTGCCCTTAAGAAGACGGTGGTGAGCCGCCCTCTTGAACCGCAGGAGAACTTGAGAGGAACCTTTTTCACCCAGAGGGTGGCAGGGGTCTGGAACTTACTCCTGAAAGGGTGGTAGAGACAGAAACTCTCAGAGCGTTTAAAAAATACTTGGATGTGCACTTGAAGTGCAGGGCTACGGACCAAGAGCTGGAAAGTGGGATTAGGCTGGATAGATCTTTTGCGGCCGGCACAGACACAATGGGTCGAATGTCCTCCTTCTACGCCGTAAATGTCTATGATTATCGACGGTTATTTTCATTCCTTAAGCTGCTTTTCTTTGGTGCGAAGGAATGTTGGTGCCGGGGAGTGGATCATTTTCCATTTCAGGCAGCCATTTGTTAACATAAGAAGAACATAAGAATTAGGAACAGGATTAGGCCATCTAGCCCCTCGAGCCTGCTCCGCCACTCAACAAGATCATGGCTGATCTGGCCGTGGACTCAGCTCCACTTACCCGCCCGCTCCCCGTAACCCTTAATTCCATTATTGGTTAAAAATCTATCTATCTGTGACTTGAATACATTCAATGAGCTAGCCTCAACTGCTTCCTTGGGCAGAGAACTCCAGATTCACAACCCTCTGGGAGAAGAAATTCCTTCTCAACTCGGTTTTAAATTGGCTCCCCCGTATTTTGAGGCTGTGCCCCCTAGTTCTAGTCTCCCCGACCAGTGGAGACAACCTCTCTGCCTCTATCTTGTCTATCCCTTTCATTATTTTAAATGTTTCTATAAGATCACCCCTCATCCTTCTGAACTCCAACGAGTAAAGACCCAGTCTACTCAATCTATCATCATAAGGTAACCCCCTCATCTCCGGAATTAAATGCCCCCCCCCCCCCCCCTCAGGAACAGAGGGGTTGGATGCAGAACAAAGCTGCCTCCTGCTCTGGCCCGGCCTCAGAAGAGCTCCCCTACTCCACCAACAGCGGAGTTTTGGCCAAGCCAGTCAAGCCTTGGGCTGACCTGGAGGGATGCTGCCAAATGAAATGCTGTTGGTCGACGTCAGTTGAGAACTTCACTGAGAACGCACAATGTCACTCCGCCAAGGACTTTTGCAGACAGAGGAGAATGCTATCCCAGCAATCTAGGGTGGGTTTGAACCCAGATTCCTCGGGTTAAAGTTCAGTAGCTACCCCCACTGTGCCTCCTCATCCTCTCGCACGTTTATATTGTAGAACCACTTCAAGCAGTGGATCTGTAATTTTGCCTCAGGGTTTTGGCAGTGTGGAATCCACCACATTCACACTGCAGGATCAATCCTACCAAAGCCAGAGTTGGTAATGCGACTGAAGAGACGTGTGCAGTTGTTTCAAGTTCTCAATCAGCCACCTTGTTACTCAATAGGATATATGGCACAGAAACAGGCCATTCAGACCAACCAGTCCATGTCCATTTATGCTCCATTAAAGCCTCCTCCAGTCTTTCCTCATCTAAGTCGATCGGTATAAGCCTCTATTCCCTTCTCCCTCATATGCTAGTCTAGCCTCCACTTAAATCTGGCCATTTTTTTGCCTAATGGTTTGGGAAGGTTTGCACAGGACAGAAAGTCTGAATCCAGGATGGGAGCACCATCATCACAGGGTTCAAGGCAGCCACTCCCTCAGCACCAACTCTTCTCCGGGCAACAGGCGTGGTGCCCTCATTGTTTCAACACCGTCTCGAAGGACAAGGGGAGCAGGTGCATGGGAAACACCATCACCTCCAAATCACATGCCGTCCCGACTTGGAGATATATCGCCGTTCCTTCATCGTGGCTGGGTCAAAATCTTGGAATTCCCTAGCTAACAACACTGTGGGAGTACCTTCACCACATGGGACATAAGAACGTAAGAAATAGGAGCAGGAGTAGGCCATACGGCCCCTTGAGCCTGCTCCACCATTTAATATGATCATGGCTGATCCAATCATGGACTCAGGTCCACTTCCCTGCCTGCTCTCCATAACCCCTTATCGGTTAAGAAACTGTCTATCTCGGTCTTAAATTTATTCAATGTCCCAGCTTCCACAGCTCTGAGGCAGAGAATTCCAGATTTACAACCCTCTGAGAAGAAATTCCTTCTCATCTTAGTTTTAAATGGACTGCAGCGGTTCAAGAAGGTGGCCCACCACCATCTTCTTGAGAGAAACTAGGGATGGACAATAAATGCTGGCCTTGCCAGCGATGCCCATGTCCTGAGAATGAATCTTAAAAAAATGCTGGACCGCATGGGGCAGAAACACCCCCTGCCTCCACTTTCAATGACAATGTTTGTAGTGTCAGCTACGGCGCAGTGAGTCGCACCCTCGCCTCGGAGTCAGAAGCTTGTGGGCCCCACTTCAGAGCACAAAAATTAAGGTTGACTCAGTGTATTACTGAGGGAGTGCCGCACTGTCGGAGGTGCTTTCCTTCAGATGAGACGTTAAACCGAGGCCCCGCCTGCTCTCTCAGGCGGATGTAAAAGATCCCATGGCACTATTTAGAAGAAGAGCAAGGGGAGTTATCCTCGGTGTCCTGGCCAATATTTATCCCTCAATCAACATAACAAAAACAGATGATCTGGTCATTATCACATCGCTGCTTGAGGGAGCTTGCTGCGCGCAAATTGGCTGCCACGTTTCCTACATCATCATCATAGGCGGTCCCTCGAATGAGGATGACTTGCTTCCATGAGTTCACAGATGTTTCAATGAAGGACCCGATGTTCCAGTCCTGAACTCCAATTGAGGGGGTGGAAGATGCCTGTGCGTGGATTTTTTAACGTGTGGTGACCGTTGCACATCAGCTCGACAGAGCTAGACCATTATCCAGTGGAAAGGGTTAACGAGGACGACTGGAGGGTTAACCAGGACTCTGTTGCATGCACCAAGTGCGCACACATATCGCACGTTTCCTACATTACAACAGTGACTACATTCCAAAAGTAATACATTGGCTGTCAAGTGCTTTGGGACATCCGGTGGGTGTGAAAGGCTCAAAATGCCAATCCTTCCATTGACAAGTCTCAAGACTGTCAGCCAGCGGTGCTGCCTCATTTATTCTTCTGTTCTGCAGCCGACAGGAGCCTGGTGACATAAATGGGTGAGAGAAACTGCCAGTCGCTCCACTTTGTACAATGGTTCTCCAATAACAAGAACAAAAACTCATTCATTCTACTCCATTTCCAAGGCTCTTGGATGGCTCGGTGGGATTCAGCTAGAACGATCACGATGGTTGCATGTTTGATGCCCAGTCTGTGCCAAATGTATCTAAACCAGCTTGATGATGGAGAGCTGCAAATGACCCGAGTGATCAAGCTAAGGTTGGGCGCATGCTGCGGATTTATTGGATCGTGCGCATGTGGGGGTCGGGTACGAACTGATCAGGCTTTGCACTGAGGCCCCCAACTCCATAGAATCATAGACATTTATGGCACAGGAGGCGGCCATTCGGCTCATCGTCGCCACTCCCAGCCATTAGTCTCCCAAATGTAGTCTCTCTGGGCCAACACGTGTAGAATGGCCAGTTGGGGGAGGTATCAAAGAGTGCGTGAACACGATTCATCACCTGCAGCACAAGAGAATTCGGGGGGAGGGGGAGGGGGACGGGAGGGCAGAAGAGAACATGCACAAATGGAACGGTTCAGAATTGAAAGCAGCAGCTGCCATGTACTTGCACTGACGGACAGGGTTCCCCTCGCAGGTTTTTAGACCTCGTTTATTGGGTGAAGCACAGTTTTTTTAAATCAAGCTCGTTTTGCTTCCTCAGTAAAGCAGACAACAGCGAACTGAGGGTGATGTTGATGGGCGGGCCACATTGTCCGCATGCCCGACACAAGACTCCCAAAGCAAGCGCTCTACTCGCAACTCCTACACGGCAAGCGAGCCCCAGGTGGGCAGAGGAAACGTTTCAAGGACACCCTCAAAGCCTCCTTGATAAAAATGCAACGTCCCCACCGACACCTGGGAGAGTCCCTGGGCCAAAGACCGCCCTAAGTGGAGGAAGTGCATCCGGGAGGGCACTGAGCACCTTGAGTCTCGTCGCCGAGAGCATGCAGAAAACAAGCGCAGACAGCGGAAGGAGCATGTGGCAAACCTGTCCCACCCACCCTTTCCTTCAACCACTGTCTGTCCCACCTGTGACAGAGACTGTAATTCCCGTATTGGACTGTACAGCCACCTGAAAACTCACTTTTAGAGTGGAAGCAAGTCTTGCTCGATTCCGAGGGATTGCCTTTGATGATGATGAGGATGAACAGATGATAGAACGGAATTTCTGTGGCACTCATATACCTGATAGATTGGAATATTTCTCCCTTCATTGCACAGCAAGTTTATTTCTCTGGAGCACCATTTCCTGTGTTTGAGTGTTGCGATAGAAGCAGTCACGAGGCTGGGGGGGTGGGGGGGGGGGGGGCCGGTGAAGGAAGGCAGCAAGGCCAGAAAGAAGCAAGGGCTTGTACTGATTTGTCACACAATGTGGATTCTCGCCCCCTGATGAGCTCCTCATCGCAGTTTCCTTTGGGAAGAAACAATCCAATACGTCAATCCACAGGCCTCACCTTTCGAAGCTCGAAGCCACTCACAAGAAAAACAAAGACAAAGAGACACAGCGTGTTGACAGACGGGACAAAGAATGCGTGGCAGCCGTGGAAAATACTCTGCACTAGTTGAGGGAGAATGACGAGGAGTTTACTCGCATTAGGATTAAATCCATTTCATACACAGGCCTGGAAAAGTACAGAAATCAGGAGGATATTTTATATCTCTCCTTTTTAAAAAAAAAAAAATGCATTCCGGAAGAGCAAGAAGGACAAGAAGAAGCCCAAATCTGGATTAGAGGAGATTGGAGGATTAGCTGGAATTGGAAAAAGGAACGGTGTTAATCAAGCAGGCGGACTGAAGCCAGCTTTGTGCGTCACCTGAAGTAGCTCCAGCGGTCATCAGCCGGGTCCTCTGCAGACGGCACGGGGTCACCAACTCTGAGGGGGGGGTACGGCACAAGAATGGAAGGTCAGAATTACCTCAGCACAATTCTGCAACCACCTCCCTACCTCACAGCCCCTAGCAACCGGCCTGGAACAGCTGTAGACACGACTGAGTAATAAACTCTTAATCATAGCAATTTACAGCACGAAAGGAGGCCATTTCGGCCCATCGTGTCCGCACCGGCCAACAAAGAGCTATCCAGCCTAATCCCACTTTCCAGCTCTGGGTCCGTAGCCCTGTAGCTTACGGCACTTCAAGTGCCCATCCACATACTTTTTAAATGTGGCAACGGTTTCTGCCTCTACCACCCTTTCAGGTAGTGAGTTCCTTCACCTCTGGGTGAAGAAATTTCCCCTCAAATCTCCTCCAAACTGCCTACCAATTACTTTAAATCTATGCCCCCTGGTTGTTGGCCCCTCTGCTAAGGGAAATAGGTCTGTCCTATCCACTCTATCTTGGCCCCTCATAATTTTATACACCTCAGTAAGGTCTCCCCTCAGCCTCCTCTGTTCCAAAGAAAATAAATCCAGCCTTAAGAGGGATCTTGACTAGCCACCCATATTACTGAACAGAAAAAAAAAAACCACTGGAAAAAGATTACAATTGTTTTGAGTTTTCATCTACATCCATTTGTTTCTGCTTTCCTTTTGTCCCGCCCCCAAATTTAAAATAAATTAAAAAAATCATTCTCACTTTTATAGAAAAAATTAGCTCTCCCACACCGAGACAACAGGCAGTCGCCTCAGCCCCACCCCAGGCTTCTGTCAAGGCCTCTCTGGGACAGCGAGGTGGGTGGGAGGGAGGGGGTCGGTGGTCTCGAGGAAGTGCACAGTAGAAAAGGTATTGGGGCAGATTTTGTGGTCGGCGGTGTACCTGTGGAGTATGCCGTGGTCATCTGAAGGGAATGTGCACTGACCTGATGGGGACCCGCCTTTGCGAGCCTGCTTTGACGTTGCGTACTAGAGGGCAGCGTAACGGCCCATGGATTCCAGGGGTGCAGCGCGAGCGGACACGTGCCTGGGATCACGTTGGCCTGGTCCTCCAGTCAGTACACCGCAGGGACTCAACACTCCTGCCTGGCCTCCCACGTTCTACCCAACGTAAACTTGAGGTCATCCACAATTCGGCTGCCTGTGTCCTCATTCGCACCAAGTCCCGCTCACCCATCACTCCTGTGCTCGTGAACTTACGCGTGCGGCAAACCAGTCCCACCCACCCTTTCCTTCAACGACTGTCTGTCCCACCTGTGACAGAGACTGTAATTCCCGTATTGGACTGTTCAGCCACCTGAGAACTCACTTTTAAGAGCGGAAGCAAGTCTTCCTCGATTTTGATGGGACTGCCTATGATGATAATGATGGCATTGGTTCCCGGTTAAGCAACGCCTCAACTTCAAAAATTATTATCCTGGTTTACAAATCCCTCCATAGCCTCGCCCCTCTCCATCTCTGTAATCTCCTCCAGCCTCACAACCGCAACCCCTCCGACCCCCTCGCGATGTCTGCGCTCCTCTAATTCTGCCCTCTTGAGCATCTCTGATTATAATCGCTCAACCATTGGTGGCCGTGCCTTCTGCTGCCGAGGCCCCAAGCCCTGGAACTCCCTGCCTAAACTTCTCCGCCTCTCTACCTCTCTTTCCTCCTTCAAGACGCTCTTTAAAACCTACCTTTGGCCAAGCTTTTGGTCATCTGCCATAATTTCTTCTTATATGGCTTGGTGTCAAATTTTTGTCTTATAACACTCCCGTGAAGTGCCTTGGGAAGTTTTACTACTTTAAAGGCGCTATATAAATACAAGTTGTTGTTGTTCAAAGTGTCGATCTCCAATACTGGCAACGTTCTTACTTGCATTTCACCCAATGTCATATTTTTACAGAATTATCTGCATTTTCAGAATAATTATAAGGACTTGGATAATAAATAGTTCCAAAATGACTCAGACTTTCTCTCACACAGAGGCAAGATTTTTTCTTTTCATGAATTGAACTATATTACAAGAAATTGTACTGTATTTTTTCCCAAGATATTAAATTATTTAACTGCCTGTCGAAAATGAAATCTTTTGTTGATTAAATTCAAAAAATACACTCCTGAAAGCATTTTAGCAAATGCTGAACCGCCCTGGCTGGATGCAAACTCTAATTTCTTTTCACCATTGACGCGGCTTAACCAGCAAACGAACGGAGAGGTGGTCCCTTCCACAGTGACACAGGCTCCTGCGCCCGCTTTCACTGACCGCAACATTTCCGGCCGTAATTGGCCACAAGCCCAACTCTACGCCAGCCACGAGCATTTCCCCACCAGTGTGGATGATCGGTCACGTAACGCGACAGTTCGCAGGTTCGGGAGTTATCGCATGGAAGTCCTGAACTTGGGTCAATTCCAAAAGCGGTATGACGGCGCACTCTGAGTTTGGCGCCGTATCCTAGAAGTTTACAGCACGGAAGGAGGCCATTTTGGCCCATCGTGTCCACACCGGCCAACAAAGAGCTATCCAGCCTAACCCCACTTTCCCGCTCTTGGTCCGTAGCCTGTCGGTTACGGCACTTCAAGTGCACATCCAAGTACTTTTTAAATATGTGGTGAGGGTTCCTGCCTCTACCACCCTTTCAGGCAGCGAGTTCCAGACCCCCACCACCCTCTGGGTGAAAAAGGTTCTCCCTCAACTCCCCTCTAAACCTCCGACCGATTACTTTAAGTCGATTCCCCCTGGTTGTTGACCTCTCTGCTAAGTGGTCATATCCACTGCAAAATCTGAATCATACAACGTAGGAGGCCATTCGGCCCAACGGCCCAACGTACCTATGCTGGCTCTCTGAAAGATCCAATTAGTCACACTCCCCTGCTCTTTTCCCATAGCCCTGCAGATTTTTTATTTTTAAGTATATGTTATACTATATTTCACTATGTATAAAAAATAAATTGAAAACAATTTCTTGTTGCTCAAGTTGAGAAATGTTACAGCTGGACAATGGAACATCTTGTGTACCCAGCATCATCGTCAAACACTCCTGGGTCAGGTATAACAAGGCGAGATACAGAGTTGCCCCAACAGTGTGCCTCACCCCAAGCTCAGAGGGGCATCTCAACAGTGGTGTGACATTTTTCAATTTCACCTCAGCCGCATCTTCCGGCCTCTCCGACTGAACCTGCCAATTTAGTACCAACTGTGCTGTGGGCCCAAGCTGATTGGAACCTGGATTGAGATTGCAAAAACTCATCGCATAGGAAACTTCACACCGCCAACAGAGGGGAAATGTCAGCCTGGTGAGCCTTGGTCCCATTGGTGAATGGCTCGTGTGTGAACCCCAGGGGCCCTCAGCCACCCACTGATGCAGTGACATAAAACCTCTGGTCCCAGTCACTGGCCAATCATCCCCACTTCCCAAAAAAAACACCCGTAGTCTAAATGGTGCATTATGGAGAGCAGTAAAGATGATAAGACGTCGGATTCAACTCCCATCAGAGCAAACAGTTAAACATGAACGGGTACATTTGGGGGTGACTCCCATGTAAATCCACTTAATCCGGACACCAGGAAGGTGTGGGGGGATAAAAAGTCTGTCTTCCCAGTGGCTGGGCGTGGTGAATCCTTGCATTGAGGGAGTCACTGACGACACACAACCTGGTGACCCATCAGTCAGGAACGACCCCCCTCCCCCTGCAGTGATGCTGGCATTCCACTAAAGCCGGTATAAAAACAATTGTGGTCTTCTTACAATGAGCGGTATGGGGAAGGTATTTAAAGAACTCCCTCAAACAAGTTAAAAGTTAACCGTAATTACATAAGGGGAGAAATTCGGTGGTTTAGCACCGCCATTAGTGCCAGAGAGGGGCGCTAAGGGTCTGTGAAACACCAACCGCCTGAGCACCGCACTGTGACAGCCTGCTGAGAACTTCACTGATAGTTTAGTAGCGGTGCCATCATTTAGCGCTGTGCTCTTTGCGACGCATATCTGAAATTGACTCCTTTCTCCTACCATAGCGAGATAGATAGATTTCTAGAAACAAAAGGCAACAAGGGAATGGGGAAAAAGTGGGAATATGGGGCTCAATTTTCCCCAGTATTTGTGCCGGTTTTTTTCAGCAGGCTGCTCTTTTTGGCCTAAGTTGAAAAACTACAGTTTTCACAATCAATTTGCACCAGTATAACTCAGTTAGGTACGATTTTTTTAGGTCAGTTTTTTTTCAGCCAAAGGGGGCGTAACTAGCCACCTACGCCAATTCTGAGAGTTACTCCAGTTGTGCTTAGGCCAGCGTACGTGGCCTCTGCAGAAAAACCTTCCGGAGAGCTAAGGAAACCGGCGCAGGTAAGGAAATTGGCACAGCAGATGCCCGGACACAACTTACCTCCAACCTCGCCCGAAGGCTGCCCGATCCCATTCTTGGTCCCGGTTCACAGACAGAGACAGAGACAGAGACAGAGACCGAGAATGGGAGCGGATCGGGAGAATGGGGACCGAGAATGGGAGCGGACCAGGCCCTTCGGGCAGGAGGCAAGGTGGTGCTGTGTTTTTCAATTCTTTTAATGTGTTGGGAGCTGGCTGTATGCTTCACTTTGCAGCCTCAGCTCGCATGGTGTCCCTGGTTACCATGGCAGCCAATCTTTTTGGCGCAGATCAAGGCTCCAAAGGTCGGGTTACGCCTCGCCAAAATGAAACTTAGAATATTTTTTTTCGCGTATTTAGGCCCCCAAAAATTGGGCACAACTCTTCAAAAAAATGCTTTGGGGAAAATTGAGCCCATGGTGTTGAGGTAGAGGATCAGCCATGATCAAATTGAATGTTGGTGCAGACTCGAAGGGCCTACTACTGCTCCTATTTTCTATGTTTCTATGAAGCAGACGGTGTAGAGAGGATCCCGGGCGATATCACAGGGAATGAAGAATTAATGTTGGGAGTTAAATTTTTAACCATTACTTACCTCTCTTACCTGTGGAAAACTGTTTGGAGCCTCTCTTCCATTTTTTTTCTGCAGGTGTCACATGGTCGACCTCACCTCCTCTCGGTGCTAGGGAGCCGGTATCCCAGCGCCTCAACGTGAGAAACATAGAAAATAGGTGCAGGAGTAGGCCATTCGGCCCTTCTAGCCTGCACCGCCATTCAATGAGTTCATGGCTGAACATGCAACTTCCTGCTTTCTTGCCATACCCCTTGATCCCTCTAGTAGTAAGGACTTCATCTAACTCCTTTTTGAATATATTTAGTGAATTGGCCTCAACAACTTTCTGTGGTAGAGAATTCCACAGGTTCGCCACTCTCTGGGTGAAGAAGTTTCTCCTCATCTCGGTCCTAAATAGCTTACTCCTTATCCTTAGACTGTGACCCCTGGTTCTGGACTTCCCCAACATTGGGAACATTCTTCCTGCATCTAACCTGTCTAAACCCATCAGAATTTTAAACGTTTCTATGAGATGCCCTCTCATTCTTCTGAACTCCAGTGAATACAAGCCCAGTTGATCCAGTCTTTTTTGATAGGTCAGTCCCGCCATCCCGGGAATCAGTCTGGTGAACCTTCGCTGCACTCCCTCAATAGCAAGAATGTCCTTCCTCAAGTTAGGAGACCAAAACTGTACACAATACTCCAGGTGTGGCCTCACCAAGGCCCTGTACAACTGTAGCAACACCTCCCTGCCCCTGTACTCAAATCCCCTCGCTATGAAGGCCAACATGCCATTTGCTTTCTTAACCGCCTGCTGTACCTGCATGCCAACCTTCAATGACTGATGTACCATGACACCCAGGTCTCGTTGCACCTCCCCTTTTCCTAATTGCACCTCCCCTTTTCCTAATAGCACTGCTGCCCTGCGATGGGCCTTTAGCATCCAAGAGGTATGTGCAACATCTCCTCTTGGGGGACGATACAACTGAATATCCCACTTTGAGGCAGTAGACATCGCCTGGCACTAAAGGTAGTGCCCCGGTGCCCACTCCGCCTCAGAGCGGGCGATACCGAATTTCTAGCCCATAGAGTCTACAGCACATGAACAGGCCATTCGTCCCCACTGGTCTGTGCTGGGGTTTATGCTCCACGAGCCTCTCCCACTCCTCTTCATCTCACACTATCAGCATAACCTTCTACTCTCTTCTCCCTCGAGTATTATTCCAGCTTCTCCTTAAATGCATCTTTGCTATTCGCCTCAACCACTCCCTGTGGTAGCGAGTTCCTCATTCTAACCACTCACTGGGTGAAGAAGTTTCTCCTGAATTCCTGACTGGATTTATTAGTGACTATGATATATAATGGTTATAAAAATGTTTTATTTTTTTAAATGGGGTGCCGATAAGCGAATTCCTGTTGAAGTATCAACCAGTGCATTTGTTAAATGAATGTTATGGAACTCCTACTTAGCAGGAGAAGGACCTGACAACCTGCAAATTCACCCGCCCCGTGTAAACCCACTTAATCCGGACACCATGAAAGAGCTGGGGGAAAAAAGCGTCTTCCCAGTGGCTGGGCGTGGTGAATCCTTGCATTGAGGTTGTCACGAGCAACACACAACCTGGTGACCTGTCCGTCAGCAACACCCCTCCCCCCAATCCCCACAGTGCAAAAATAGGTTTTTCAAATGCACACACACGCACAGAAAACAAAATTACTAGGGATCATCTAACACGTACTCAAAAAGAGGATTAGCGCATTCAAAATTAATTCTTAAGTGACTTTTAAAACACAAGAAGAGTAATGTGTATACAGCGATGCTCGCTTTTTTTCCCCGGGGAAACTTTTGGAGGTGCACCGGTGGTCACTGAAACTTATTGCAGGAATGAAATAGTTTCATTTTCCGTGAATCAGCGCGAGAAGCCGACCATGAAGCTCCACAAATGGTTAACAATGGCTGAAGACATGCACAATAAGAAACCTTAACTGAACGCAAGATTGTGCGCCGATACCTCAGGACTTTGCTTCTATTCACTGGAGTCGGAGGCACAGGGGACAAGCTGGTGTTTGTGAAATGGTACATTACCCCCCCCCACCACCACTTGAAATAAACCTTTCAAGATCCAGGTCTCAAAGTATTCCTGACGGCTTATCTTGCTGATTCTGAGAATCTCTGGTTTTGTTCATCCAGATAAGGGATGGGGGTGATGGGAACAGAGAGTCAGTAACCAGAGTTCAACAACAACTTGAATTTATATAGCGCCTTTAAAAGTAGTGAAAATCCCAAGACGCTTCACAGGAGTATTGTGAGATAAAAAATTTGACACCGAGCCGCATAAGGAGAAATTAGGGCAGGTGACCAAAAGCTTGGTTGAAGAGGTAGGTTTTAAGGAGCGTCTTGAAGGAGGAAAGAGAGGTAGAGAGGCGGAGAGGTTTAGGGAGGGAGTTCCAGAGCTTGGGGCCTCGGCAACAAAAGGCACGGCCACCAATGGTTGAGCGATTATAATCAGGGATGCTCAAGAGGGTAGATTTGGAGAAGCGCAGACATCTCGGGGGTTGTAGGGCTGGAGGAGATTACAGAGATAGGGAGGGGCGAGGCCATGGAGGGATTTGAAAATAAGGATGAGAATTTTTAAATTGAGGCGTTGCCTAACTGGGAGCCAATGTAGGTCAGCGAGCACTTGGGTGATAGCTGAGCAGGACTTGGTACGAGTTAGGTCACGGGCAGCCGAGTTTTGGATCACCTCTAGTTTACATAAGGTAAAATGTGAGCGGCCAGTCAGGAGTGCTTTGGAATAGTCAAGTCTAGAGGTGACAATGGCATGGATGAGGGCCTCAGCAGCAGATGAGCCGAGGCAGGGGCGGAGACAGGCGATGTTACCGAGGTGGAAACAGGCGGTCTTAGTTATGCTGCGGATATGTGGTCAAAAGCTCATTTCAGGGTCGAATATAACACCAAGATTGCGAACAGTCTGGTTCAGCCTCAGACAGAAGTTGGGGAGAGGGATGGAGTCAGTGGCTAGGGAACGGAGCTTGTGAGAGTACACAGATTAAAGATAATTGGCAAAAGATAGAAACATAGAAAATAGGTGCAGGAGTAGGCCATTCGGCCCTTCGAGCCTGCACCGCCATTCAATGAGTTCATGGCTGAACATGCAACTTCAATACCCCTGATCTGGGGGAAGGTGAGAAGAATTTTTTTTTTAAATGCAGCAAGTTATGATGACCTGAAAGGGTGGTGGAAGCAGATTCAATGGTAACTTTCAAATAGGGAACTGAATAAATATTTAAAAAGAAAACAAATTGCAGGACTACGGGTAAAGAGCATGGGAGCAGGACTATTTGGACAGAGCTGGCACAGACATGAGGGGCCGAATGGCCTCCTTCTTGCTGCAAGATTTTATGAATGGAACTCACTAGCGCTGAGATTATTTTATAGCTAATGATAGAGAATTCAAACAGGCTGCATACAGACAGTCTGTGAGAATTCACAGACCCCCAGTCAGAGCTGCTACATGAGTGGGAGCATGTTGCATTAAGTCATCAATCAACTTGACATTTTAGGACCTTTGGTAGCGAGCCAATTAAAGGTTAACAGTATATCAATTGAGCCAATAAGGTCAAAGAAGGCACGTTCTTTTCTGTAAACTGAGCCAGGTATAAGAACAGCCATGGGCCATTTTGGGCCATGTGTTCTCAGTAAGTCAAAGGCCTGGCTTAAAGCCAAAAGCTTGTTGCTGCTGCCAGAATAAAATTACATTAAAACTACAACCGGAGTTCGTATTTCATTGGAAATTAAGAGATCTAACAGCTAACTCCCAAGAGCACAGGGAGAGGCAGAGCCTAACTAATGGTTCACTAGATTGATCCCTGGGATGAGAGGGTTGTCCTATGAGGAAAAATAGAGTAGAATGGGCCTATACTCTCCAGAGTTCAGGAGAGGCGATTTCATTGAAATGTGTAACATTCTTGGAGGGCTTCACAGGGTGGATGCCGAAAGGCTTTTCCGCTGCCTGGAGAGTCTAGAACTAGGCAGCACAGTCTCAAGATAAGAGGTCAGCCATTTAGAACTGAGATGAGGAATTTCTTCACTCAAAGGGTTGTGAATCTTTAGAATTCTCTACCCCAAAGGGCTGTGGATGTGATAGATAAGATTTTTGGATACTATGGGAATGAAGGGATATGGGTATAGTGCGAGAAGATGGAGTTGAGGTCAAAGATCAGCCATGATCTTACTGAATGGCACAGCAGGCTCGAGGGGCCGTATGGAATACACCTGCTCATATTTCTTACGCTCCTATGTAAACGGTTATCATTAGCATTGCTTGCCATTAGGGTCACCATTTTGTTTTAATCACGCTACTACTGGCAGCCGTGCTTTCAGCTGTCTAGGACCCAAGCTCTGGAATGCCCCCCCTTAAACCTCTCCACCTCTCTTTTCTCCTTTAAGAGACTCTTTAAAACCTACCTCTTAGACCAAGCTTTGGATCACCTGTCCTAATATCTTATGTCGCTCGGTGTGAAAGTTTGTTTGTTATCGCTCTTGTGAAGCGCCTTGGGACGTTTTACTACGTTAAAGGCGCTATATCAATGCAAGTTGTTGTTCGCCTTCCGTACTTACTCTGCTGGCAGGGGCTTGATGGCCACAGTGATAAAAGTCAGACATACAACTTTGTAACAACTGTGCAAATGCAAATTGTGCACAAGTGCATGCCATGCCTATAGGTGCCTCGGCCCTAAGCACTGGAATTCCCTCAGCGTCTTATCTCCTCCTTCAAGAGGCTCCTGAATACCAAGCTTCTGGTCACCTGTCTTAATATCTCCTTATGAGGCTCGGTGTCAGATTTTGTTTGAATAACGCTCCTGTGAAGCGCCTTGGGACATTAAAGGCGCTAGAAAAATGCAAGTTGCTATTGTTGTTGTGGAATCAGCCGTCAATACGAAAGGGGTGAATTCGGAACACAGGTAACCGAGTGGTTTGCGGAACCAAAGGACTTCATAATATAAATAGAGCATTAATTGCACCTTCGGTCGAGGAATGACTACTCCACAAGTAGGATATTTCTATTTTGTAGACCATCCATCATCACGCTTGGATTTTCATGGTGAAGTTACACCCAGTGTGCGAGGGACAAGAAAACTACGCAGCTCAAAGTTGCCCCAGTTGGGCTCCTTTACTCAAGGCTCAGTTATCAAACTCCTCATTTTTGAGAAGTCAAGGCCAAAAACACCACCAAATCGCTGAATTATAGAATGGTTATAGCACAGAAGGCGGCCATTCGCCCCTCAAGCCTTTGTCGGTTCTCTGCACGAGCACCTCAGCTCGTCCCACTCTCCCTGCCCTTTCCCTGTAGCCCTGCAATTTTTTTTCCTTCAGCTACTTATCCAATTCTCTTTTGAAAGCCACAGTTGAGTCTGCCTCCACCAACCTTTCAGGCAGTGCATTCCAGATCCTAACCACTCACTGCGTAAAAAGGTTTTTCCTCATGTAGCCTTTGGTTCTTTTGCCAATCACCTTAAATCTGTGTCCTCTGATTCTCGACCCTTCCACCAATGGGAACAGTCTCTCTCTCTCTCTCTCTACTCTGTCCAGAACCCTCATGATTTTGAACGCCTCTATCAAATCTCCTCTCAACCTTCTCTGCTCTAAGGAGAACAATCCCAGCTTCTCCAGTCTATCCACTCAATTGAAGTCCCTCATCCCTGGAATCATTCTCGTAAATCTTTTCTGCACCCTCTCTAAGGCCTTCACATCCTTCCTAAAGTGCGGTGCCCAGAATTGGACACAACACTCCAGTTGAGGCTGAACCAGTGTTTTATAAAGGTTCATCTAACTTCCTTGCTTTTGTACTCAATGCCTCTATTTATGAAGCCTCTATGAAAGGGATTGAAGAGGAGTTAAACCATGAAGTGATAAAGGAGACACCCAAAACAGGTGTAATTTGTAGGTAGAAGGGCTGATTAAGGAATATGACAAGATCAAAATCAGAGCAACGGAGGTCACAGTTCATTAAACTAGTTTACGATATATTTTTCAAGGCAGTTACAACAGAACACATTGACAAATGTTTTTGAACGATAAGGGAGTCAAGGGTTATGGGAAGCGGGCGGGGAAGTGGATGATCTTATTGAATGGCGGAGCAGGCTCGAGGGGCCAAATGACCTACTCCTGCTCCTATTTCTTATGTCCTTATGTAATTTGCCACTTGGACTGAGATTAAGAGCCCTGCGAAAGCTGAATTTGTCATTTGCATCTTGTAAACAGGGACCTTTCTCACAACAATTCATGTCAAATTAAAATATCTTTAAATCTATAAAAGGCAAAACATGATATTGCAGTCGGTGCTGATTTTGCATGAAAAGCATCGTCACTGAAATGGAACAGCCCGAGTCAGGTCAACTGACAGGATAGTTTTAGCTCGTACCGCCACCTGCTGTTCAATCAAGGAACTGCAATCACCTCCATCTCTGGTGAGGCAGGAAACAAGGGGCAAGCTTCCCTGCTGCTGCAGCCCTACATGAAGGAAGGAGGAAAAATCTTGCACAAATCATGTGGCACAGCGGGCTGGTGGAGCAACCCGTTACACCACACAGTGGCACAAACCCTTCGTGCCCGCGATTCGCCATGGCACAAGCTGCTTTTTTTCTTTACTTGGCGAGTTGTCACGATCTGGAATGCGCTGCCTGAAAGGGCAGATTCAATAGTAACTTCCGAAAGAGAATTGGATCTCTACTTAAAATGGAAAAGGTTGCAGAGCTATGCAGAAAGAGCAGGGGGCTGGAAGTAACTGGATAGCTCTTTCAGAGAGACGGCATAGACAGGATGGGCTGAATGGCCTCATTCTGTGCTGCATGATTCTAAACTCCCAATACTAGCCACTGCACCTATAGGAAGCGATAATATGCCCCATGTAGACGGAAAACTGGAAAGCAAATAACTTTAGGGGCATTGACAGTCTCAGAATTAGCGATCGCCCATTCAGGGCTGAGATGAGGAGAAATTCCTTCACTCAGAGGGTGGCGAATCTTTGGACTTCCCTACCCCAGAGGGCTGCGGAGGCTCAACCATTGAGTATATTCAAGACAGCGATCGAGAGACTTTGGCATATTAAGGGAATCAAGGGATATGGGGATCGAGCGGGAAGGTGGCGTTGAGGGAGAAGATCAGCCATGATCTTACTGAATGGTGGTGCAGGCTCGAGGGGCCGAATGGCTTACTCCTGCTCCTATTTCTTATGACAGATCGAGCCAGGTGATCCCCTCTCTTGCGTGAACAAAATGTTCTTGTCATAAAGTGCGGCGCAACACAAAAAAAGGATGAGAGAACCATTTATTTTTAAACTATCCAAGGTAACCAGTTGGAACAGCGTTGTACACTGACCTGATCCGTAGCCATGACAACGTCGGCGTGGTGCCCCCACCGAAGACCCAGACGGTGAAAAAGACAATGAGCAGGGTGGTGGTGAACATCATCTGCCTGGCGTAGGTGGCGGTGTCTCGGATGGCGAGAGCGAAGGCCATGGCTCCTCTCAAACCTGCCGGGAGAACCAGGGTCACGCGTCGGGTTATTCAACGTTCGTCGTCGTGCGTCTCTGAATAGCGCGTCATCGTCAACCTCTGTGAAGGGAGGGTACACTGCACAGCGATGTCAGCTGTGGCTCACTGGGCAGCACACTCACCTCTCAGCCAGAGGGTTGTGGGTTCAAGTCCCACTCCAGGGGCTGGAGCACATAATCCATACTGACACTTCAGTGCAGTGCTGAGGGAGTGCCGCACTGTCGGAGGTACCGACTTTCGGATGAGACATTAAACCGAGGTCCTGTCTGCCTTCTCGGGTGGACGTAAAAGATCCCATGGCACTATTTCGAACAAGAGCAGGGGAGTTATCCCCAATGTCCTGGCCAATATTTATCCCTCAATCAACATAATAAAAAACAGATTATCTGGTCATTATCGCATTGCTGTCTATGGGAGCTTGCTGTGCATAAAATGGGTGCCACGTTTTCTACATTTCAATAGTACTGCGTCAGTTGTAAAGCGCTTTGTGATGTCCTGAGGTCATGAAAGGCGCTATATAAATGCAAGTCTTTCTTTCACTGACATGGCCAGTGTGTTTTGGGTCATTTAAAATCCTGTAATTGTGAAGAACAAAAAGAAATAACTTGCATTGATATAGCCCTCGTCTGTCTGTAAGGATGTCTGCCGTAAAGCACGTTCTAATTGATGAATTACTGGTGCAGTGCAGACACTGCTGTCTGTAGGCAGGCGGGGTTGTGATTGATGGATCTGTACCTGCAATCATCATCATGTGTTGGAAGTTCCAGCCGATCTTGTGCTTTCTGCCCAAGTTCAGGAAGAAAGACAGTGGGTAAATATTGGCAGCTCTCCCCAGCAGGACAGCGGTCTGGTTAACAACAGCGGTTAAGGAACTTGCACTGCTGGCAATGGCAGAAATCACAGTGCAGTGAGGCACCCAACCAGTTATGTTTAAAACACAGAAACAGGCCATTCGGCCCATCTGGTCGGTGCCGGAGTTTATGCTCCACACGAGCCTCCTCCCACCCCATTTCTATTCCTTTCTCCCTCGTGTACTTATCGAGCTTCCCCATAAATGCTGCTCGTCTCAGTTGCTCCTTGTGATGGTGAGTTGCACACTGGGTAAAGAAGTTTCTCCTGAATTCCCTACTGAATTTATTAGTGACTCTCGTTTAGTGATGGCCCTTACTGTTGGTCTCTCCCACAGGCAGAAACACTTCTCTACTTCTACCCTATCAAACCCCTTCATCAGTTTAAAGAGCTCCATCAATTGTCTCTGGGCTGGTTGGCAGTGTGAGCTGCGAGGAGGATGCTAAGAGGCTGCAGGGTGACTTGGACAGGTTAGGTGAGTGGGCAAATGCATGGCAGATTTAGTATAATGTGGATAAATGTAAGGTTATCCACTTTGGTGGCAAAAACAGGAAGACTGAATATTATCTGAATGGTGACAGATTAGGAAAACGGGAGGTGCAACAAGACCTGGGTGGTCATAGAAACATAAAATAGGTGCAGGAGTAGGCCATTCGGCCATTTGAGCCTGCACCACCATTCAATAAGGTCATGGCTGATCTGATCATGGACTCAACTTCACTTCCCTGCCTGCTCCCCATAACCCTTTACTCTCTTATCGCTCAAAAATCTGTCTATCTCCATCAATGACCCAGCCTCCACAGCTCTCTGGGGCAGAGAATTCCACAGATTTACAACCCTCCGAGAAGAAATTTCTCCTCATCTCAGTTTTAAATGGGCGGCCCCTTATTCTGAGACTATGTCCCCTAGTTTTAGTTTCCCCGATAAGTGGAAATATCCTCTCTGCATCCACCTTGTCGAGCCCCCTCATTATCTTATATGTTTCGATAAGATCACCTCTCATTCTTCTGAACTCCAATGTGTAGAGGCCCAACCTACTCAACCTATCTTCATAAGTCAACTCCCTTATCTTCGGAATCCACCTAGTGAACCTTCTCTGAACAGCCTCCAATGCAAGTATATCCTTCCTTAAATACGGAGACCAAAACTGTACGCAATACCCCAGGTGTGGCCTCATCAATACCCTGTACAGTTGTAGCAGAACTTCTCTGCTTTTATACTCTATCCAACAGGTGCCAGAGCCACCCTATATTGACTGCAGGTTCCCCATAGTCTGTGAGCACATCTCCGGGGGACCAGTTAGTTATAGACCTGTGTGTTAAATCATCACCTAACCTGTGTGTAATGTATGCACCGGTGAGGATGCTCACAGGCTTGTGGAGCTGTTGCCCATCAGCCGGTCCAAGCAGTGGGCGGTTGAGGGGATCGTTCAGCCCCACTGCCTGCCTCTCTTCCGCGGTTACATCCGGGCCAGGGTGTCCATGGAGATGGAGCACGCGGTGTCCACCGGTACGCTCGCGGCCTTCCGCGAGAGGTGGGCGTCGGAGGGACTGGAGTGCATCATCACCCTTGGCAACCAAATTTTAATTTGACCATTTAAAGTTTAATTTGTTTAAATTATCGGTTTTAGTGCCTCTTTAATAAGGGGACTTTTGATTTACATTTGTTTTACTGTTACAACAAAAATAGTTGTGGAGCTGTTGCACTGAGTGGCTTAGCCAGTCACGTGATGGTCACAAGACTCAATAAAACCCCAGTTAATTGAGTTCAGGTTCTCCACAATGAGGTGTGCAGTTGTGAGCCTGGTGGGTGAACTGGTAGTGTTCAGTTTGATTGTTAAACCATTGCTAATAAACCAATTAATCCTCTACAGTTAACGTGTAGCTATGAATTCTTAAGCAAAGAACGCATGAAGCAAATACACTAGACTGGGTCTGGTGCTCGAAGGCCAAGGGAGGGAAATCGCTCTTGGGGGAGAAAAAAAAAGATATTCTCTTTTTTTTATAAACAGAAATTGAGGACCTGGTAATGAACTCGTGTAGTGCTGAGGGAGTGCTGCACTGTTGGCGGGGCCGTCTTTCAATTGAGATGTAAAACCAAGGCTCCGTCTGCTCTCAGGTGGATTTCGAAGAAGAGCAGGGGAGTTATCCGGTGTCCTAGCCAATAATTATCCTTCAATCAACATCGCTAAAACAGATTATCTGGTCATTATCATATTGCTGTTTGTGGGAGCTTGCTGTGCACAAATTGGCTGCCGTGTTTCCCACATTACAACACTTCAAAAAGTACTTCATTGGCTGTAAACGCTTTGGGTTGTTCTGGGGTCGTGATATAAAAATGCAAGTTTTCCTTCTATTTTAAAAAAAAAAAATTATTTTTGCTTAATTAAAGGGGAGCAAATGTTAATTGTTCTACAGTATCTGTATCTATGATCCTCCTTTACAAAAACGGCAGGAAGTCACAGTGAAGGATACAAAAGCCCCCAGAATGAAGATGGGGTTGAAGATGTGATTCTGAAACGTGAATAGTGCCAAACCCATGTAGGAAAAGATGAAGTTTTCGGCCAGGAAATTCAGAACTTCGAACAACTGCAAAAGAAGATTATCGCATTAATGTCCATGGCAACGTGTTTGGGTTCGTGAACTTAGAAAAGCACAGCCCTGCAAAAGGCCTCAAGCGTTCATCTCACAATCGCAAAGTAAAAAAAACAAAAGAAAAAAAAAAACGATGGGCATTGCCCAACCTGAAGGAAAATAAGTCTCCACAGACGGACGTTAGTGCAGCACCGGCAGAGATGTGGGAGCAGAGATGTTTTGTACCTCGCCCTCTCTTCTCCGGACAGAATTATGCACATCCGGAGGGGGAGGAAGTACATCGAATACATGATGTACTTTTAAAGAATGATAGAATCATAGATTGGTTACAGCACAGAAGGAGGCCTTTCGACCCATCGAGCCCATGCCAGCTCTCTGCAAGGGCACTTCAGCCAGTCCCACTCCTCCTGCTCTTTCCTTGCAAATGTTTTTTTCCTTAATGTACTTATCCAATTTCCTTTTGAAAGCCACGATTGAATCTGCCTCCACCACCCTTTCAGACAGTGCATTCAAAATTCTAACCACTCGCTGCATAAAAACTCATGTCGCCTTTGGTTCTTCTGTCAATCACCTTCAATCTGTGTCCTCTGGTTCTTCACCCTTCCACCAATGGGAACAGTTTCTCTCTATCTACTCTGTCCAGACCCCTCATGATTTTGAACACCTCCATCAAATTTCCTCTCAATCTTCTCTGCTCCAAGGAGAACAATCCCAGCTTCTCCAGTCTATCCACGTAACTGAAGTCCCTCATCCTTGGAACATTCTGGTAAATCGTTTCTGTACCCTCTCTCAGGCCTACACATCCTTCCTAAAGTGTGGAGCCCAGAATTGGGCACAATACTCCAGTTAAGGCCGAACCTGTTTTTTTTTAAAAAAAGGTTCATCATAGCCCTTGTTTAAAAAGGAGGAAAGGATTGACCGAGTAATTACAGGCCAGTCAGCCTAATCTCGGTGGTGGGAAAATTATTGGAAAGAATTCTAAGGGACAGGATAAATCTTCATTTAGAAAGACATGGATTAATAAAGGGCAGTCAGCATGGATTTGTTAAGGGAAGGTCGTGTTTGACTAACTTGATTGAAGTTTTTGAGGAGGTAACAAGGAGGTCCATGAGGACAGTGTGTTTGATATAGTCTATATGGATTTTAGCAAGGCTTTTGATAAGGTCCCACATGGCAGACTGGTCACAAAAGTAAAAGCCCATGGGATCCAGGGCAAAGCGGCAAGTTGAATCCAAAATTGACTAAGAGGCAGGAAGCAAAGGGTAATGGTTGATGGATGTTTTTGTGACTGGAAGGCTGTTTTCAATGGGGTTCCGCAGGGCTCAGTACTAGGTCCCTTGCTTTTTGAGGCATATATCAATGATTTGGACTTGAATGTAGGGGGCTATGATTAAGAAGTTTGCAGATGATACAAAAATTGGCCGTGTGGTTGATAATGAAGAAAGCTGTAGACTGCAGGAAGATATCAATGGACTGGTCAGGCGGGCAGAACAGTGGCAAATGGAATTCAATCCGGAGAAATGTGAGTTAATGCATTTGGGGAGGTCTAACAAGGCGAGGGAATACACAATAAATGGTACACCACTGAGAAGTGTAGAGGAACAGAGGGACCTTGAAGTGCATGTCCACAGATCCTTGAAGGTAGCAGGTCAGGTAGATAAGGTGGTCAAGAAGGCATACTTGCCTTTATTAGCCGAGGCATAGAATATAAGAGCAGGAAGGTTATATGTAAAACACTAGTTAGGCCACAGCTAGAGTACTGTGTACAGTTCTGGTACCACATTACAGGAAAGATGTGATTACATTCGAGAGGGTACAGAGGAGATTTACGAGGATGTTGCCTAGACTGGAGAATTTTAGCTATGAGGAAAGATTGGATAGGCTGGGCTTGTTTTCTTCAGAACAGAGGATGAGGGGAGACCTGATTGAGGTGTATAAAATTATGAGGGGCCTAGATAGAGTGCATAGGAAATATATTTTTCCCTCAGCAGAGGGGTCAATAACCAGGGGACATAGATTTAAAGTAATTGGTAGGATTTGAGGAAATTATTTTTCACCCAGAGGGTGGTGGAGGTCTGGAACTCACTGCCTGAAAGGGTGGTAAAGGCAGAAACCCTCACCACATTTAAAAAGTATTTGGAGATGCACTTGAAGTACTGTAACCTACAGGGCTATGGACCAAGAGCTGGAAAGTGGGATTAGGCTGGGTAGCTCTTTGTCTACCGGCGCGGACACGATGGGCCGAATGGCCTCCTTCTGTGCTGTAAATTTCTATGCTTCTATGATAACTTCTTTGCTTTTGTACTCTATATCCAGGATCCTCTATCCTTTTTTACCCGCTTTCTCAACCTGTCCTGCCACCTTCAGCGATTTGCGCACATATACCCCCAGGTCTCTCTGTTCATGCACCCACTTTAGTACTGCACCCTTTAGTTCATATTGCCTCCTCTTGTTTTTCCTACCAAAATGTATCAATTTTGAATTATATTTTGCATGCGCGCACACACACTTTCCGAACCCCTCCTTTCCTGAAAGTATTGGCTCATGCTGGGGTACAGTTCCATCGCCACATTTCAGATAGATATTCAAGTATAATAGAAATCGGAAGGAGGAGGCATCCCTCAGGAAATGTGACTCAGAAGGTCGTGTGTGGATCCCTTCTACTGGCTGCACACAGGTTATCTTTCAAAATACATGGACGGCCTTTCCACTGGGCCGAAGCATTGTGGGAAACCTCTGCAGGGCCTTCAGTTGTATTGTGACGTTATTTTTGATGTTCAGGCTGGGGAAAGAATAGTTCTTTGTAAACTGCCAAAGGTACAGTGTCCAATCAATGGAACTCTCATTTCCCCATCCCATCATTCATTTACACTTATTCTTTAGGTCTCTCTCTCTGTGCCACCTATCTATCTAATCCAAGACAGGTGGATCTATATGAGAGGATTGCACCTCACTGCAGCAAGTACAAAGATGTGAAAAATGGTTTGAAGAAACTCTCGAGTACAGTGCAGTGCTGAGGGAGCGCTGTATTGTCAGAGGTGCTACCTTTCAGTTGAAACGTTAAACCCAACGACGTCCGAGCAGTAAACTCGGTTGTATCGTCAACAGACTGGACCGGACTTTTGTTGTGGGATGGCTGGCAGAAATAAAATTATTTCTTTCTTGTATCCGAGAACGAATGAAAAACACCCCTGAAGATCATCTATTTGTTTATAAATTGACCCCCCCCCAACCCTGCACCTTCAACGGGATACAGTTCCACGGAAGGCATCTGCCCTCCAGTAACTCCACAATCGACAGGCTGTCTAACTGCAGAGACATTACACCCAATCCTCATCTGATCGCCACCCAGCACCCACCTACACACACTTCCCAGAGATCTCTGCGCTCCTCCAATTCTGGCCTCTTGCGCATCCCTGATTTTCATCGCTCCGTCATTCCTGACCGTGCCTTCAGCTGTCCGAGCTCTGGAATTCCCTCCCGCCTCTCTCTCTTCCTTTAAGTCGCTCTTTAAAACTGACCTCTTTGGCCAAGATTTTGGTCACCCATCCCAATATCTCCTTGTGTGGCTTGGTATCCAATTTTGTTTGATAATCACTCCTGTCAGGCGCTATATAAATGCAAGTTGTTGTCACATGGTAGCAATTATGGGTTGGAATTCTGGCCAAGTGTGTCCTCCCTAATTTAGGGGCATTAATTTAGGCCAATTGTCCACATTGCCATCTTGTTGTGACCATCAAACTCAGTACAGACTGGGGGATCAAAACAGGACTTTTTCCAACTGTTCCAACAGCAAACTAATGTTACACGCAGCATAAAATGGAGGACTGACAACACTGGGCTCCATACCTGCTTGGTTCGGTCCCGTGACTCAGGCGACAGGTTGTTGTAAGTATAATGAGCCTGTGTGATTCCACAGAAGAGAACAGCAACCACACCTGCATGGAAAACAGCAAGGTTCGTTAAACTACCTTTCATTTTAGAAACCTCAGCCGACGAAACAAAAACCATGGAATACAGGAGTGTAACAGGTGGGAGATGTCTGTACGTTCTTAATAAATCAGAGCAATTCTCATTTCCCCTCTCCCCATCAGTCCTTCACAATTACTCTTCAGCTCTCTCTCCCTCTGCCACCTATCCATCTAATCCAAGACTGGTGGGTCGAGGAGAGAGGATTGCCCCTTATTGCAACAAACACTAAGATGTGAAAAATGCCTCGAGGCAGCTCTTCAGGACAGTGCAGTACTGAGGGAGTGCGGCACTGTCAGAGGTGCAGTCTTTCAGCGGAGACTTTAACCCTCTCAGGTGGATGTAAAATATCCGTCTTCACTCAAACAATAGCTGGAATGTTAAAAAAAATAACATTTTAGTGATGGAAAAGAAATAGAACTTTTCCAATAAAGTAATTTTGTTTTGCATTAAAATACATAAATTGGAGACGTTTCCTTGTGAAAGGAAACACAATACACATTCCAGCAACTAAAGTAATGCATTTTAAAATTAAGACACGAACGTTACCCAGTGTTTTAATCCAAGTGAAGTGAGCTACTCACCAGTCAGGGGTCGGAGAATATGCTGAGGTGTTTGGACTTGGTGATTGTTTAAAGAAAATCTTCCCTCCCTCTAAGTTTTATTGAAAAGAGAGCAGGTATGATGTGATGGGCTGGGGGGGGGGGAGGGGCGGAGAGCAGGTATGATGGGTGGGGGGGGGGGAAGGTGAGAGAGCAGGTATGATGAGGGGGGGGCGGGTGAGAGAGCAGGTATGATGAGGGGGGGGGGGGTGAGCAGGTATGATGGGGGGAGGGCGTATGAGAGAGCAGGTATGATGAGGGGGGGGGTGAGCAGGTATGATGGGGATGGGGGGAGAGCAGGTATGATGGGGGGAGGGCGTATGAGAGAGCAGGTATGATGAGGGGGGGGTGAGCAGGTATGATGGGGGGGGGGTGAGCAGGTATGATGGGGAGGGGTGAGTGGATGAGAGAGCAGGTATGATGAGGGGGGGGCGGGTGAGAGAGCAGGTATGATGAGGGGGGGGTGAGCAGGTATGATGGGGGGGGGGTGAGCAGGTATGATGGGGGGGGGGTGAGCAGGTATGATGGGGGGGGGGGTGAGTGGATGAGAGAGCAGGTATGATGAGGGGGGGGTGGATGGGTGAGCAGGTATGATGAGGGGGGGGGTGAGCAGGTATGATGGGGGGGGGTGAGCAGGTATGATGGGGGGGGTGAGCAGGTATGATGGGGGGGGGGTGAGCAGGTATGATGGGGGGGGGTGAGCAGGTATGATGGGGGGGGGGTGAGCAGGTATGATGGGGGGGGGTGAGCAGCTATGATGGGGGGGGGGGGTGAGCAGGTATGATGAGGGGGGGGGTGAGCAGGTATGATGAGGGGGGGGGGGTGAGCAGGTATGATGAGGGGGGGGGGGTGAGCAGGTATGATGGGGGGGGTGAGCAGGTATGATGGGGGGGGGGTGAGCAGGTATGATGAGGGGGGGGGTGAGCAGGTATGATGAGGGGGGGGTGAGCAGGTATGATGAGGGGGGGGTGAGCAGGTATGATGAGGGGGGGGGTGAGCAGGTATGATGAGGGGGGGGGTGAACAGGTATGATGAGGGGGGGGGTGAACAGGTATGATGAGGGGGGGGTGAACAGGTATGATGAGGGGGGGGGTGAACAGGTATGATGAGGGGGGGTGAACAGGTATGATGAGGGGGGGGTGAACAGGTATGATGAGGGGGGTGGATGAGAGAGCAGGTATGATGAGGGGGGGGTGGATGAGAGAGCAGGTATGATGAGGGGGGGGTAAGCAGGTATGATGGGGGGGGGGGGTGAGCAGGTATGATGGGGGGGGTGAGTGGATGAGAGAGCAGGTATGATGAGGGGGGGGTGGATGGGTGAGCAGGTATGATGAGGGGGGGGTGAGCAGGTATGATGAGGGGGGGGGTGAGCAGGTATGATGGGGGGGGGGTGAGCAGGTATGATGGGGGGGGTGAGCAGGTATGAGTGGGGGGGGTGAGCAGGTATGATGGGGGGGGGGGGGGGTGAGCAGGTATGATGGGGGGGGGTGAGCAGGTATGATGGGGGGGGTGAGCAGGTATGATGAGGGGGGGGTGAGCAGGTATGATGAGGGGGGGGGTGAACAGGTATGATGATGGGGGGGGTGAGCAGATATGATGGGGGGGGGGGTGAGCAGGTATGATGGGGGGGGTGAGCAGGTATGATGGGGGGGGGGTGAGCAGGTATGATGAGGGGGGGGGGTGAGCAGGTATGATGAGGGGGGGGTGAACAGGTATGATGATGGGGGGGGGGTGAGCAGGTATGATGAGGGGGGTGGTGAGCAGGTATGATGGGGATGGGGGGAGAGCAGGTATGATGGGGGGAGGGCGAGCAGGTATGATGGGGAGGGGTGAGTGGATGAGAGAGCAGGTATGATGAGGGGGGGGCGGGTGAGAGAGCAGGTATGATGAGGGGGGGGTGAGCAGGTATGATGGGGGGGGGTGAGCAGGTATGATGGGGGGGGGTGAGTGGATGAGAGAGCAGGTATGATGAGGGGGGGGTGGATGGGTGAGCAGGTATGATGAGGGGGGGGTGAGCAGGTATGATGGGGGGGGTGAGCAGGTATGAGTGGGGGGGTGAGCAGATATGATGGGGGGGGTGAGCAGGTATGATGGGGGGGGGTGAGCAGGTATGATGGGGGGGGGTGAGCAGGTATGATGGGGGGGGGTGAGCAGGTATGATGGGGGGGGTGAGCAGGTATGATGGGGGGGGGTGAGCAGGTATGATGAGGGGGGGGGGTGAGCAGGTATGATGAGGGGGGGGGGTGAGCAGGTATGATGAGGGGGGGGGTGAGCAGGTATGATGAGGGGGGGGTGAGCAGGTATGATGAGGGGGGGGGTGAACAGGTATGATGAGGGGGGGGGGTGAGGTGAGCAGGTATGATGGGGGGGGGGGGTGAGCAGGTATGATGAGGGGGGGGGTGAGCAGGTATGATGAGGGGGGGGGTGAGCAGGTATGATGAGGGGGGGGTGAGCAGGTATGATGAGGGGGGGGGTGAACAGGTATGATGAGGGGGGGGGGGTGAACAGGTATGATGAGGGGGGGGTGAACAGATATGATGAGGGGGGGGTGAACAGGTATGATGAGGGGGGGGGTGAGCAGGGATGATGAGGGGGGGTGGATGAGAGAGCAGGGATGATGAGGGGGGGGTGGATGAGAGAGCAGGTATGATGAGGGGGGGGTAAGCAGGTATGATGGGGGGGGGGTGAGCAGGTATGATGGGGGGGGTGAGTGGATGAGAGAGCAGGTATGATGAGGGGGGGGTGGATGGGTGAGCAGGTATGATGAGGGGGGGGTGAGCAGGTATGATGAGGGGGGGGGTGAGCAGATATGATGGGGGGGGTGAGCAGGTATGATGGGGGGGGGTGAGCAGGTATGATGGGGGGGGGTGAGCAGGTATGATGGGGGGGTGAGCAGGTATGAGTGGGGGGGGTGAGCAGATATGATGGGGGGGGTGAGCAGGTATGATGGGGGGGGGTGAGCAGGTATGATGGTGGGGGGGTGAGCAGGTATGATGAGGGGGGGGGGTGAGCAGGTATGATGAGGGGGGGGGTGAACAGGTATGATGATGGGGGGGGGGGTGAGCAGGTATGATGGGGGGGGGGTGAGCAGGTATGATGGGGGGGGGTGAGCAGGTATGATGGGGGGGGGGGTGAGCAGGTATGATGGGGGGGGGGGGGTGAGCAGGTATGATGAGGGGGGGGGTGAGCAGGTATGATGAGGGGGGGGGTGAGCAGGTATGATGAGGGGGGGGTGAGCAGGTATGATGAGGGGGGGTGAACAGGTATGATGAGGGGGGGTGGATGAGAGAGCAGGTATGATGAGGGGGGGGTGGATGAGAGAGCAGGTATGAGGGGGGGGGTGGATGAGAGAGCAGGTATGATGGGGGCGGTGGATGAGAGAGCAGGTATGATGAGGGGGGGTGGATGAGAGCGCAGGTATGATGAGGGGGGGGTGGATGAGAGAGCAGGTATGATGAGGGGGGGTGGATGAGAGAGCAGGTATGATGGAGGGGGGGTGGATGAGAGAGCAGGTATGATGAGGGGGGGTGGATGAGAGAGCAGGTATGATGAGGGGGGGGTGGATGAGAGAGCAGGTATGATGAGGGGGGGGGGTGGATGAGTGAGCAGGTATGATGGGGGGGGGTGGATGAGAGAGCAGGTATGATGGGGGGGGTGGATGAGAGAGCAGGTATGATGAGGGGGAGGTGGATGAGAGAGCAGGTATGATGGGGGCGGTGGATGAGAGAGCAGGTATGATGAGGGGGGGGGGTGGATGAGTGAGCAGGTATGATGGGGGGGGTGGATGAGAGAGCAGGTATGATGGGGGGGGGTGGATGAGAGAGCAGGTATGATGGGGGGGGTGGATGAGAGAGCAGGTATGATGAGGGGGAGGTGGATGAGAGAGCAGGTATGATGGGGGTGTGGATGAGAGAGCAGGTATGATGAGGGGGGGTGAGCAGGTATGATGGGGGGAGGGGGGAGAGCAGGTATGATGGGGGGAGGGGGGAGAGCAGGTATGATGGGGGGAGGGGGGAGAGCAGGTATGATGGGGGGAGGGGGGAGAGCAGGTATGATGGGGGGAGGGGGGAGAGCAGGTATGATGGGGGGAGGGGGGAGAGCAGGTATGATGGGGGGAGGGGGGAGAGCAGGTATGATGGGGGGAGGGGGGAGAGCAGGTATGATGGGGGGAGGGGGAGAGCAGGTATGATGGGGGGGGGGGGGGAGAGCAGGTATGATGAGGGGGGGTGGAGAGAAGAGAGCAGGTATGATGGGGGGGGTGGAGAGAAGAGAGCAGGTATGATGGGGGTGGGAGGGGAGAGCAGGTATGATGGGGGGGCGGGGGTGGAGAGAAGAGAGCAGGTATGATGGGGGGAGGGGGAGAGCAGGTATGATGGGGGGAGGGGGGAGAGAAGAGAGCAGGTATGATGGGGGGAGGGGGGAGAGCAGGTATGATGGGGGAGGGGGGAGAGAAGAGAGCAGGTATGATGGGGGGAGGGGGGAGAGCAGGTATGATGGGGGGAGGGGGGAGAGCAGGTATGATGGGGGGAGGGGGGAGAGCAGGTATGATGAGGGGCGGGGAGAGCAGGTATGATGGGGTGATGGGGGGAGAGCAGGTATGATGGGGGGAGGGGGGAGAGCAGGTATGATGAGGGGGGGGGAGAGCAGGTATGATGGGGTGATGGGGGGAGAGCAGGTATGATGGGGGGAGGGGGGGTGGAGAGAAGAGAGCAGGTATGATGGGGGGGGTGTGGAGAGAAGAGAGCAGGTATGATGGGGGGGGGGTGTGGAGAGAAGAGAGCAGGTATGATGGGGGCGGGGGGAGAGCAGGTATGATGGGGGGGGGGTGGAGAGAAGAGAGCAGGCATGATGGGGGGGGGGGTGGAGAGAAGAGAGCAGGTATGATGGGGGGGGGTGGAGAGAAGAGAGCAGGTATGATGGGGGCGGGGGGAGAGCAGGTATGATGGGGGCGAGGGGAGAGCAGGTATGATGGGGGGGGGGTGGAGAGAAGAGAGCAGGTATGATGGGGGCGAGGGGAGAGCAGGTATGATGGGGGGGGGGGAGAGCAGGTATGATGGGGGGGGGGGTGGAGAGAAGAGAGCAGGTATGATGGGGGGGGGGGGGGGGGGGAGAGCAGGTATGATGGGAGTGTGAGACATACACCCTCAGACTACTGAGCGACGCAGGGGCATACCATCAATTCGAAACTGCTTTCTCCCTGGCTGATAGCAAAGGCGCTCGGGAGATCCGATGCTCAGTTCCGGGAGAGTCCCGGCCAATCCAGCAGGACAAGTCTGCCCATTGTTAAGCCATGGTGACATTCGCCCCCACTGACGAGACCCCCATGGGAAGTCGACTGCTGCTTCAGACCTGCGGAATCCCGCTCAGGTGACCAATTGCTTCTTTTGTGAACGTAAGACATAAGAAATAGGAGCAAGAGTGGGCCACATTGCCCCCTCGAGCCTGCTCCGCTATTTAAATGAGATCCCGGCAGACCTTCGACCTCAACTCCACTGTCCCTTGATTCCCCGAGTGTCCAAAAATCTATCGATCTCAGCCTTAAATATACTCAACAATTCAGCATCCACGGCCCCACTGGGGCAGATAATTCCAGAGATTCTCAACCCCGAGTGACGAAATTCTTCCTCATCTCAGTTTGAAATGGCCGACCCCTTATCCTGAGCCTATGCCACCTAGTTCTAGACTCTCCGTACGTACTGCTGCTCCAACAGATCCGGGTATGACCTTTACTCCCTACACACTTCTTGTGGCGAGTGGGGGTTAATTAGGGTTCCCAACTCTGGTTGGAAGTATTCCTGGAGTTATCATCACACGATCCCCCGCCTCCAACTGCCCTGCCCCCACAACACATCCATCCTCACGGCACATAGCCTTTCCCGCCAACTGGAAAGTGAACAGACTATTACCCGATTTGATGATTCTTGACTGTCAGACGAACAGCCTTTCTCACACATCTCGAATACTTTTATAACAAAAGTGGTCAAATAAAATGATTTTTTTTTTTAAGGGCCCTTATTAATTTTTTCTAGATGCTTGAAACCGTGTCCTGAATTAATCTTCAATTTGTGGAGATCCCTGGAGGGTTGGTAACACTAGGGGTAATAACGAGTACACGGCAGTCTGGTGCCATGGTGCTTTACTCACTGGGCCTCCAGCCTAGGCTCCTCTATTCCTCCACTTTAAAAAAAAAAAATTCATTCACGGGATGTGGATGTCGCTGGCAAGGCCAGCATTTATTGTCCATCCCCAATTGTCCTCAAGAAGGTGGTGGTGAGCCGCCTTCTTGAATACAGCTGAGTGCCACGTACTAGTGAGGGTAGAAATAGGAAGGCTAGTCAGATAAATACGTGGCTGGGGCATTGGTGTAGGATGGAGGGCTTTAGTTTCCTGAACAATTGGGACCGCTTCTGGGGCAGGTGGGACCTGTACAAGTCGGACAAGGATACACCTCAACAGAGACGGGACCAATGTTCTCGCGGGTGGTTTTGATAGTGCGGTTGGGAGGGCTTTAAACTAGCTTGGCAGGGGGATGGGAACCCAGGAGAGGGCTTTGAGCTAGTTAGAGTGGGTGAGAGCTCAGATGAACAGAACTCCAAGAAAGAATGCAAAAGGCAGGAGGCAACAGAGCAGAGTAGCACTGGGGTAAGTGTAAACCACAACGTGATGGAAAGGGACAATATGTATGAATATAAAGGGGCAGCAGGAGGGGTCAAAACTAAAAATCATGGTTTAAAAACTAGTGTTAAAACACTTTACCTAAACGCACGTAGCATTCGAAACAATTCACTGCCCCTGCACTTCCTTAAGATTCTGTTATATTTTGAACTTTTGCCAGTTCTGACGAAGGGCCATCGACCTGAAACGTTAACTCGGTTTCTCTCTCCACAGATGCTGCCTGACCAGCTGAGAATGCCAGCATTTTCTGTTTTTATTTCAGATTTCCAGCATCCGCAGTATTTTGCTTTTGACGTCAGAACCAGCCTCGACTGGATTTCTCGGCGTAACTACAGCCAATGGGAAATCAGCGTGAACCCAGGAGCTGTGGGAGCGAGCGGCTCTGTTCAATGAGCGACGGAGCTATGCTAATGAGCTGCGGAAGTTCCGCGAAAACGGCACACGGGATCGAGGAAACTCTAGTGTAGCACTGGAATGGGCATTAAATCGCAAGCCCGAATTAAGTTCGAAATCACCAATTCTGCCCCCTTTTGCTGCGGATAATGTAAATAGCGGATTTGCTACATCCATAAAAAAGAACAGTGAGCAGGTTACGGATGAGCTGCCTCTGGAGCCAGACACTGCAACTGACAAGAGCAATAAATCACAGGCTGCTCATTTTAATGGCTGGCCGATCGCTTTCCTGGTTGCTAAACAGATTCGCTCAGGATTACAAAGAGCGAGGCGACCCTTATATTAACGCACTGCACACAATTCATCAAACCACCTTGCCTCGTAATCATGGACACACAACGAGAACCTTGTTTTTTCTTGAAAAGAAGGAAAGTCTGCAATTTCCCTCGCCTGTGAGATGCCCAGCATCACCTCGATCGAGTTTTGTGCCATGGATTACTCCATTTTAAAATCTCATCCTGGTTTACAAATCCCTCCATGGCCTCACCTCTTCCTATCTCTTAATCTCCTCCAGCCCCACAGCACCACTCCCACCCAGAGATATCTGCTCGCTTCCAATTCTGCTCTCTTGAGCATCCCCGATTTTAAATCGCTCCACTGGTGGCCGTGACTTCAGCTGCCGAGGGCCCCAAGCTCTGGAACTCCCGCCCTAAATCCCGCCAGGCACAACGCCTCCAAGCCAGGTATCATCAGCAGTCGCTGATTAAAGAAATCAAACAGATCACAAATGGATGACCAGAGGGAGCAGAATGCCCGGTCAAAGGTTTTAATGTGCGGAGGGAAGCGGGTAGGTCCGAGGGCCTCCTCGTAGGACTGCTCCTGGGCATGGTCAAGGGGGCCATCAGCCGGTCCAGGCAGCGGGCGGTCGTTCAGTCCGACTGCCTGCCTCTCTTCCGTGGTTACATCCGAGCCAGGGTGCCCCTGGAGATGGAGCACACGGTGTCCACCGGTACGCTCGCGGCCTTCCACGAGAGGTGGGCGCCGGAGGGACTGGAGTGCATCATCACCCCCGGCAACAAAATTTTAATTTTAACCACAATATCTAAAGTTTAATTTGTTTAAGTTTGTTTGTTTTAATGCCCCCCCACCCCCGTTTTAGCCAGGGGGCACATGTATAACTTGTGTGTTTGGTGCCCTCGGGAAAAAAAAACAAGAGGGCACTTGATTGAAAGTTTTTGGAGTATGACCCCCCCCTTTAACCAGGGGGCACTTGTTTACAGATACAACAAAATAGTTGTAGGCCTATTGGGTTTCTGGTTAAAATTGCTTTAATTGTCGGTTTTAGTGCCCCCCGTTAATAAGGGGGCACTTGATTTATGGTCTATGGTTTACACAAAATAGTTGTAGAGCTGTTCCAGTGCTGTGTGGAGTCGGAGAGGCGGGAGTTTGGGGCGTTGGCGAGGCCTATAAAGGCCAGCGGCAGCGAGAGGTGGCGGCAGTCGGAGAGGCGGGAGTTCGAGGTGTTGGTGAAGCCTTATAAAGGCCAGCGGCAGCGAGAGGCGGGGGCAGTCGGAGAGGCGGGAGTTCGGGGCGTTGGTGAGGCCTATAAAGGCCCAGCGGCAGCGACAGTCTGAGAGGCGGGAGTTCGAGGCGTTGGTGAGGCCTATAAAGGACAGCGGCAGCGAGAGGCGTGGGCAGTCGGAGAGGCGGGAGTTCGAGGCGTTGGTGAGGCCTATAAAGGACAGCGGCAGCGAGAGGCGTGGGCAGTCGGAGAGGCGGGAGTTCGAGGCGTTGGTGAGGCCTATAAAGGACAGCGGCAGCGAGAGGCGTGGGCAGTCGGAGAGACAGGTGTTCGGGGCGTTGGTGAGGCCTATAAAGGCCCAGCGGTAGCGACAGTCAGAGAGGCGGGATTTCGAGGCGTTGGTGAAGCCTATAAAGGCCAGCGGCGAGAGGCGGGGGCAGTCGGAGAGGTGGGAGTTCGGGGCGTTGGTGAGGCCTAGAGAGGGCAGCCGGTGCAGTTTCAGCGGGGAGGCAAAAAAGTAGAAAGAAATCGAAAGGTGACGTCACAGCCAAGGGGGCAAGTGATTGGTAAATAGCTTTTCTTTTTTCTTTTCTCTATCAGTAAGTAGCATTTAGCATTGTTGTTGCCAATTTAAGTTTATCTAAGGGTTAAGTCATGGCAGGAGAGCTCAGACACGTGTTATGCTCCTCCTGTACTATGTGGGAAGTCAGGGACGCTTCCAGTGTCCCCGATGACGACGTGTGCTGGAAGTGCATCCACCTGCAGCTCCTGACGGACCGCATTGTGGCCCTGGAGCTGCGGGTGGATTCACTCTGGAGCATCCACGATGCTGAGAATGATGTGAATAGCACATTGAGTGAGTTGGTCTTACCGCAGGTAAAGGGTACACAGCCAGATAGGGAATGGATGACCAACAGGAAGAGCAGTGCAAGGAAGGTAGTGCAGGGGTCCCCTGCGGTCACCCCGCTGCAAAACAGATACAACGCTTTGGGTACTGTTGAGGGGGATGACTCATCAGGGGAGGGCAGCAGCAGCCAAGTTCATGGCACCGTGGGTGGCTCTGCTGCACAGGAGGGCAGGAAAAAGACCGGGAGAGCTATAGCGATAGGGGATTCGATTGTAAGGGGAATAGATAGGTATTTCTGCGGCCGCAACAGAGACTCCAGGATGGTATGTTGCCTCCCTGGTGCAAGGGTCAAGGATGTCTCGGAGCAGGTGCAGGACATTCTGAAAAGGGAGGGTGAACAGCCAGTTGTCGTGGTGCATATAGGTACCAACGATATAGGTAAAAAACAGGAGGTCCTACGAGACGAATTTAGGGAGCCAGGAGCTAAATTAAAAAGTAGGACCTCAAAAGTAGTAATCTCAGGATTGCTACCAGTGCCACGTGCTAGTCAGAGTAGGAATCGCAGGATAGCTCAGATGAATACGTGGCTTGAGGAGTGGTGCAAAAGGGAGGGATTCAAATTCCTGGGACATTGGAACCAGTTCTGGGGGAGGTGGGACCAGTACAAACCGGACGGTCTGCACCTGGGCAGGACCGGAACCAATGTCCAAGGGGGAGTGTTTGCTAGTACTGTTGGGGAGGAGTTAAACTAACATGGCAGGGGGATGGGAACGTATGCAGGGAGACAGAGGGAACTAAAATGGAATCAGAAGCAAAAGATAGAAAGGGGAATAGTAAAAGTGGAGGATAGAGAAACCCAAGGCAAAAAACAAAAAGGGCCACATTAAAGCAAAATTCTAAAGGGGCAAAGTGTGTTAAAAAGACAAGCCTGAAGGCTCTGTGCCTCAATGCGAGGAGTATTTGGAATAAGGTGGATGAACTAACTGCGCAGATAGCAGTTAACGGATATGATGTAATTGGCATCACAGAGACATGGCTCCAGGGGGAACTCAACATCCAGGGGTATTCAGCAGTTAGGAAGGATAGACAGAAAGGAAAAGGAGGCCGGGTGGCGTAGCTGGTTAAAGAGAAAATTAATGCAATTGTAAGGAAGGACATTAGCTTGGATGATGTGGAATCGGTATGGGTGGAGCTACGGAATACCAAAGGGCAGAAAATGCTAGTGGGAGTTGTGTACAGGCCACCAAATAGCAGTAGTGAGGTTGGGGACAGCATCAAAGAAGAAATAAGGGAGGTGTGCAATAAAGGTACAGCAGTAATCATGGGCGACTTTAATCTACATATTGATTGGGCTAACCGGTAGCAATGCGGTGGAGGAGGATTTCCTGGAGTGTATTAGGGATGGTTTTCGAGACCAATATGTCGAGGAACCAACCAGGGAGCTGGCCATCCTAGATTGGGTGTTGTGTGATGAGAAGGGACTAATTAGCAATCTTGTTGTGCGAGGCCCCTTGGGGAAGAGTGACCATAATATAGTAGAATTCCTTATTAAGATGGAGAGTGACAAAGTTAATTCGGAAACTCGGGTCCTGAACTTAAAGAAAGGTAACTTCGATGGTATGAGGCGTGAATTGGCTAGAATAGACTGGCAAAGGATACTTAAAGGGTTGACGATAGATAAGCAATGTCAACATTTAAAGATCACATGGATGAACTTCAGCAATTGTACATCCCTGTCTGGAGTAAAAATAAAACGGGGAAGGTGGCTCAACCGTGGCTAACAAGGGAAATTAAGGATAGTGTTAAAGCCAAGGAAGAGGCACATAAATTAGCTAAAAAAAACAAACCTGAGGACTGGGAAAAATTTAGAATTCAACAGAAGAGGACTAAGGGTTTAATTAAGAGGGGGAAAATAGAGTACGAGAGGAAGCTAGTAGGGAACATAAAAACTGACTGCAAAAGCTTCGATAAATGTGTGAAGAGAAAAAGATTAGTGAAGACAAACGTCGGTCCCTTGCAGTCGGATTCAGGTGAATTTATAATGGGGAACAAAGAAATGGCAGACCAATTGAACAAATACTTCGGTCTGTCTTCACGAAGGAAGACACAAATAACCTTCCGAATGTACTGGGGGACAGTGGGTCTAGTGACAAGGAGGAACTAAAGGATATTCTTATTAGGCAGGAAATTGTGTTAGGGAAATTGATGGGATTGAAGGCTGATAAATCCCTGGGGCCTGATAGTCTGCATCCCAGAGTACATAAGGAAGTGACCCTAGAAATAGTGGATGCATTAGTGATCATTTTCCAACAGTCTATCGACTCTGGATCAGTTCCTATGGACTGGAGGGTAGCTAATGTAACACCACTTTTTAAACAAGGAGAGAGAAAACAGGTAATTATAGACCGGTTAGCCTGACATCAGTGGTGGGGAAAATGTTGGAATCAATCATTAAGGATGAAATAGCAGCACATTTGGAAAGCAGTGACAGGATCGGACCAAGTCAGCATGGATTTATGAAAGGGAAATCATGCTTGACGAATCTTCTGGAATTTTTTGAGGATGTAACTAGCAGAGTGGACAAGGGAGAACCAGTGTATTTGGTGTATTTGGACTTTCAAAAGGCTTTTGACAAGAGATTGGTGTGCAAAATCAAAGCGCATGGTATTGGGGGTAATGTACTGACGAGGATAGAGAACTGGTTGGCAGACAGGAAGCAGAGAGTCGGGATAAACGGGTCCTTTTCAGAATGGCAGGCAGTGACTAGTGGAGTGCCGTAGGGCTCAGTGCTGGGACGCCAGCTCTTTACAATATACATTAACGATTTAGATGAAGGAATTGAGTACAATATCTCCAAGTTTGCGGATGACACTAAACTGGGTAGCAGTGTGAGCTGTGAGGAGGACGCTGAGAGGCTGCAGGGTGACTTGGACAGGTTAGGTGAATGGCCAAATGCATGGCAGATGCAGTATAATGTGGATAAATGTGAGGTTATCATTTTGGGGGCAAAAACACGAAGGCAGAATATTACCTGAATGGCGGCAGATTAGGAAAAGGGGAGGTGCAACGAGACCTGGGTGTCATGGTACATCAGTCACTGAAAGTGGGCACACAGGTACAGCAGGTGGTGAAGAAGGCAAATGGATATGTTGGCCTTCATAGCTAGGGGATTTGAGTATAGGAGCAGGGAGTTCTTACTGCAGTTGTACAGGGCCTTAGTGAGGCCTCACGTGGAATATTGTGTTCAGTTTTGGTCTCCTAATCTGGGGAAGGACGTTCTTGCTATTGAAGGAGTACAGCAAAAGTTCACCAGACTGATTCCTGGGATGGCAGGACTGTCATATGAGGAGAGACTGGATCAACTGGGCCTTTATTCACTGGAGTTTAGAAGGATGAGAGGGGATCTCATAGAAACGTATAAGATTCTGATGGGACTGGACAGGTTAGATGCGGGAAGAATGTTCCCGATGTTGGGGAAGTCCAGAATCAGGGGACATAGCCTTAAGATAAGGGGTAGGCCATTTAGGACTGAGATGAGGAGAAACTTCTTAACTCAGAGAGTTGTTAACCTGTGAAATTCCCTGCCGCAGAGAGTTGTTGATGCCAGTTCATTAGATATATTTAAGAGAAGTTAGATATGGCCCTTACGGCTAAGGGGATCAAGGGATATGGAGAAAAAGCAGGAAAGGGGTACTGAGGGAATGATCAGCCATGATCTTCTTGAATGGCGGTGCAGGCTCAAAGGACTGAATGGCCTACTCCTGCACCTATTTTCTATGTTTCTATGTTGAGTTGGGAGTGGCTTAGCCAGGCACGTGATGTTCACAAGACTCAATAAAACCCCAGCCAGTTGGGTTCAGGGAATCCACGACACGATGAGGCAAGTGGTTGCGAGCCTGGTGGATGAACTGGTAATATGTAGTGTGATTGTTAAAACTTCTGCTAATAAACAACTGCTATGAATTCTTAAGCAAAGAACCCATGAAGCAAATACATTACACTGGGTTTAAAACATTTCCATAAATTTTAGATCTTCTGCAGGCAGTGTGTGTGTGTGTGTGTGTGTGTGTGTGCACAGAGGTGCACTACAGGTGGAAAACTCACATTTGGGCAAATCACAGAGAGAATTACAGCTGTGCAGTGACCACAGATCTAGTGATGCCTGAAAACTACAAGTCCTTGTTGTATATTTACCGTAAGCCAGCGATTGGTCTATGGCATCAGTATATGCCGTGTAACGATTCAATTTTTCCCCAACATCTCGCACCGTGAGAAACAGTGGGGTCCTCCCCCCTTCGACTTGCCCCCCCCCACCCCCCGTCACTCAACCTGAGGCAGAGTTTGATTGGTTCCTTCAGGCCTCCCTGTGCCTAGCTAATTGGTCATTTTGCTGGTGTGCGGCGAGACCATGAACATTGGTTATCTGACTTGCATTGAAGTTCAACCCAGCCGTGCCTTCACCCAAAATCCACGCGCATGTGATCATCGGAATCAAGCGTAGGAACTGTGACTGATTTTAAAATATATATATAGATTTCTCCCTCTCCATACCTCCTTCCTACCCCAGGGACAATGATGTTGATTGCACTGCCCCAATTGGTGCTCTGGTTGGAATCAGACCTGAAATTAAGGACCTCTTAGTCTATAGGTCTCAATAGAAAATCACACAGTGCATTTACCTACTGATGAACCCCTCCTCCCCATGGAATCATTAACTGACTGGGATTTCATTATAGATAGGACACATCATTTGGTACATTACACTCATTTGGTTTCTGAATCAAAACATCGACATCCCTCACAGCAATGGGTTAAGCCTGACGGAGCTGAATTGATATCGGTGGTTGCAATGACTAACCTGGGGGATGGGAATCAAGGGATTTAGGGATAGTGCAGGAAAGTGGAGTTGAGGTCGATGATCAGCCAAGGTCTTATTGAATGGCGGAGCAGGCTCGAGGGGCCAAATGGCCTACTTCTGCTCCTAATACTTATGTTCTGATCAGCTTGTAACATCCTTCCAAGTGACAACTTACCGGTGAAGCCACATGCTTCTGCCAGGAGGAAGGTGCTCCACGACATCAGGAAAAACAGCGCCGTCTCCAGGAGAGGGAAGCAGTGCAGCTTGGTGAACTTGGTGACGTGGAAAACAACAGTTAAGGCAACAGCTGAAGACCAGAGCTCAAACCTTACAGAATCCCATTAAACAAAAGTGAGAACAGCCCTTCTGGAGACAGTGCAGATCCCATTGTCTATTGGGGGCTAGCTGCTCTCTCGTGGCGTTGCTTGTGAGCCGTTTGGGATCCGATGAGTTTAGCTGGTTGTGTGTGTTTTACATGGCCTGTCCCTTTAAGGCTGATACGTAAATACTCCCAGTCGGCGAATAATTCCAAAAAGGTATGTAGAGGTCAACTAGAGGTTAATTTGTGTTACGTGGGGAAGCTTTCCTCTCTACAGTGTAAATTCTCTTGGAAGGGGTACGAGGGAAAGGGCCCAACTTCCCAAGGTGAGCAGAAACCAACACAAAATAGCTGGATTGCTTTTTTCATATTAAAAATAACAGTTGGTTCCATTGCGATTGCTTGCTGTTTTAGGAATACATTTCAACCAATCAGATGCAAGCACGACATACAGTTTGAATGTGTGATACTTTGAAGTGTGACAGAGATGCTGGAGGCAAGACATTTATTATGTGTGCAAGATATAATGACTGTGGAGTTAAATTCTATGTGCTGGATTTTCCCCATGTTGGTGCCCCGGAGGGTCGGTAATGGCGGCGGCGATGGTTTCCGGGCGGGCGGCCAGCTCCCAGCCGGGAAATTAGTCGGCGGTTTTGCGGGGGGCGCATAGCGGCAGCGTCGAGCCGGCGTGGAACGCCACTGGTATCGACAGCGCCCGATTATCCTTGGACGCCGATCCTCTCGCGCTCCGTCGTTGGATCGCTTGGAAAATCAGGCGGTCAGAGCTGTCCCCGGTGGTGGTGAGGGACGTAAAGAGTGAGGTAAGTGTGACTGGTTATTTTTTCTTTGCGGGGGAGTTTATCCGAATGTGGGGCGGGCAAGGTATTGGGAATTTTTGTATGGGGCGTTTCCCCCCGCCCCACCAGTAGCCTCTCTTCCGGCGCTCCGAGACCAGCTCTTTAGCAACGGCTTTTCAGTTGCTCAGCTGGCTTTGTGCCATACGAGAGATGTGGAATGCCTCCCTTAGCGTCTGCCCCACACTCAGGGCCCAGATGGCAAATCTTGTGGCGACAGGCGCAAACCATTTTTTGGCGCAAACTTCACCGCCCCGCTGCCATTACCGCCCCGAAATGACCAGATCCAGCTTTATATAATTATAACTATTTGCATTTACAACTGTGAAGAGACCGGGCACAATTGCATTGCTTTCCCCCATCACTCATTGACTTCCTTTCCCTCACTCCAGAGGACCCTGGCTCATAGCCCCACGGACATCAACAGCCAATCAGTGGCTGTTCATCCGCTGCAAGCTGAGAGGGTGGGCGCTGGCTTGTCATTCAACCATGGGAGGTGAAGGAGACATCATTGCTGAGCCCGCGAGTGTCCTTTCACGACGGTAGCATAGTGGTTATGTTACTGGACAAGTAATCCAGAGGCCTGGACTAATAAAACGGAGACGTGATCAAATCCCACCATGGCAACTGGGGAATTTACATTCAATTAAATAAATCTGGAAGTAAAAGCTAGCATCGGTAATGGTGACCATGAAACTATCGCATTGTCATTAAAAACCCACTCTGAACTCCTTCACGGCAAACGAGCCAAAGGTGGGCAGAGGAAACGTTACAAGAACACCTGCAAAGCCTCCCTGATAAAGTGCAACATACCCACTGATACCTGGAAGTCCCTGGCCAAAGACCGCCCTAAGTGGAGGAAGTGCAATTGGGAGGGCGCCGAGCACCTCGAGTCTCGTCGCCGAGAGCATGCAGAAATCACGCGCAGGCAGCGGAAAGAGCATGTGGCAAACCAGTCCCACCCACCCCTTCCCTCAACGACTATCTGTCCCGCCTGTGACAGAGACTGTGGTTCTCGTATTGGACTGTAGAACTCACTTTTAGAGTAGAAGCAAGTCTTCCTCGATTCCGAGGGACTACCTATGATAATGATTTGGTTCACCAATGTCCTTCAGGGAAGGAAATCTGCCATGCTTAGCCAGTCTGGCCTATATGTGACTCCAGACCCCACAGCAAAGTGGTTGACTCTTAACTACCCTCTGAAATGGCCTAGCAAGCTGTATTCAAGAAGGTGGCTCATTACCACCTTCTTGAGGGCAATTAGGGATGGGCAATAAATGCCGGCCTTGCCAGTGTAACCCACATCCCAGGAGTGAATAAAAAAAACACCTGGACACATCAACTTTCCATCAGGAAGTCACCGGTATTGAGCCAATGCTGAAGTTTACCTACCCCAGGGTGGGCACATGTGGTAAGTTACACTCCAGTCAAACTGCGTGATCCTAATAATATTTGTTCTTTGAATGTAGGTACAACTGGTACCTAAATAAATACATTTATTGCCAGCCGTGGCTCAGTGGGTAGCATCCTCACCTCTGAGTCAGAAGGCTGTGGGTTTAAGGCCCACTCCAGAGACTCGAGCACAAAAATCTAGGCTGACACTCCCAGTGCAGCGCTGAGGGAATGCCGCACTGCCAGAGGTGCCGTCTTTCGGATGAGACGTTAAACCAAGGCCCAGTCTGCGCTCTCAGGTGGATGGGAAAGATCCCATGGCACTATTTCGAAGAGCAGGGGAGTTATCCCCGGTGTCCTGGCCAATAAAAGCAGATTATCTGATCATTACCAGATCGCAGTTTGTGGGAGCTCGCTGTGTGCAAATTGGCGGCCGCGTTTCCGACAGTGACTACACTTCAAAATTGTACTTCACTGGCTGTAAAGCGCTTTGGGTTGGGCTGAAATCGCTATATATAAATGCAAGTCTTTCTTTCATTTCTCGCCTTTTGTTGTCCGGAGAACGTGGCCGTGGTGGGCTTTCTTCGTGAAGCGACTGGTATAGTGGCTTACACTAGTGACTGGCCGTGTAATAAACTGCGTCGTGTAGCACAGACTGGGTAGGGGTGGCAGGTTGCATTCGAGAACCAGTTGGGTTTTTTTAACTAGCCCACAAATGACCAGATTTACATAAGAACATAAGAATTAGGAACAGGAGTAGGCCATCTAGCCCCTCGAGCCTGCTCCGCCATTCAAAAAGATCATAGCTGATCTGGCCATGGACTCGGCTCCACTCACCCGCCCGCTCCCCGTAACCCTTAATTCCCCTATTGGTTAAAAATCTATCTATCTGTGATTTGAACCATTCAATAAGCTAGCCTCAACTGCTTCCCTGGGCAGAGAATTCCACAGATTCACAACTCTCTGGGAGAAGAAATTCCTTCTCAACTCGGTTTTAAATTGGCTCCCCTGTATTTTGAGGCTGTGCCCCCTAGTTCTAGTCTCCCCGACCAGTGGAAACAACCTCTCTGCCTCTATCTTGTCTATCCCTTTCATTATTTTAAATGTTTCTATAAGATCACCCCTCATCCTTCTGAACTCCAATGAGTAAAGACCCAGTCTACTCAATCTATCATCATAAGGTAACCCCCTTATCTCTGGAATCAGCCTAGTGAATCGTCTCTGCACCCCCTCCACAGCTAATATATCCTTCCTTAAGTAAGGTGACCAAAACTGCTCGCAGTACTCCAGGTGCGGCCTTACCAATACCCTGTACAGTTGCAGCAGGACCTCCCTGCTTTTGTACTCCATCCCTCTTGCAATGAAGGCCAACATTCCATTCGCCTTCCTGATTACCTGCTGCACCTGCAAACTAACTTTTTGGGATTCATGCACAAGGACCCCCAGGTCCCTCTGCACCGCAGCATGTTGTAATTTCTCCCCATTCAAATAATATTCCCTTTTACTGTTTTTTTTCCCCCCCCACCAAGGTGGATGACCTCATATTTTCCGACATTGTATTCCATCTGCCAAACCTTAGCCCATACGCTTAACCTATCTAAATCTCTTTGATCTCTTTGCAGCCTCTGTGTGTCCTCTACACAACCCGCTTCCCCACTAATCTTTGTGTCATCTGCAAATTTTGTTACACTACACTCTGTCCCCTCCTCCAGGTCATCTATGTATATTGTAAACAGTTGTGGTCCCAGCACCGATCCCTGTGGCACACCATTAACCACCGATTTCCAACCTGAAAAGGACCCATTTATCCCAACTCTCTGCTTTCTGTTAGCCAGCCAATTCTCTATCCATGCTAAGACATTTCCGCTGACTCCGCGTACCTTTATCTTCTGCAGTAACCTTTTGTGTGGCACCTTATCGAATGCCTTTTGGAAATCTAAATACACCACATCCATTGGTACACCTCTATCCACCATGCTCGTTATATCTTCAAAGAATTCCAGTAAATTAGTTAAACATGATTTCCTCTTCATGAATCCATGTTGCGTCTGCTTGATTGCACTATTCATAGAAACATAGAAAATAGGTGCAGGAGTAGGCCATTCGGCCCTTCTAGCCTGCACCGCCATTCAATGAGTTCATGGCTGAACATTCAATTTCAGTACCCCATTCCTGCTTTCTCGCCATACCCCTTGATCCGCCTAGTAGTAAGGACCTCATCTAACTCCTTTTTGAATATATTTAGTGAATTGGCCTCAACAACTTTCTGTGGTAGAGAATTCCACAGGTTCACCACTCTCTGGGTGAAGAAGTTCCTCCGCATCTCGGTCCTAAATGGCTTACCCCTTATCCTTAGACTGTGACCTCTGGTTCTGGACTTCCCCAACATTGGGAACATTCTTCCTGCATCTAACCTGTCTAACCCCGTCAGAATTTTAAATGTTTCTATGAGGTCCCCTCTCATTCTTCTGAACTCCAGTGAATACAAGCCCAGTTGATCCAGTCTTTCTTGATAGGTCAGTCCCGCCATCCCGGGAATCAGTCTGGTGAACCTTCGCTGCACTCCCTCAACAGCAAGAATGTCCTTCCTCAGGTTAGGAGACCAAAACTGTACACAATACTCCAGGTGTGGCCTCACCAATGCCCTGTACAACTGTAGCAACACCTCCCTGCCCCTGTACTCAAATCCCCTTGCTATGAAGGCCAACATGCCATTTGCTTTCTTAACCGCCTGCTGCACCTGCATGCCAACCTTCAATGACTGATGTACCATGACACCCAGGTCTCTTTGCACCTCCCCTTTTCCTAATCTGTCACCATTCAGATAATAGTCTGTCTCTCTGTTTTTACCACCAAAGTGGATAACCTCACATTTATCCACATTATACTTCATCTGCCATGCATTTGCCCACTCACCTAACCTATCCAAGTCGCTCTGCAGCCTCACAGCATCCTCCTCGCAGCTCACACTGCCACCCAAGTTAGTGTCATCCGCAAATTTGGAGATACTACATTTAATCCCCTCGTCTAAATCATTAATGTACAGTGTAAACAGCTGGGGCCCCAGCACAGAACCTTGCGGTAGCCCACTAGTCACTGCCTGCCATTCTGAAAAGTACCCATTTACTCCTACTCTTTGCTTCCTGTCTGACAACCAGTTCTCAATCCATGTCAGTACACTACCCCCAATCCCATGTGCTCTAACTTTGCACATCAATCTCTTGTGTGGGACCTTGTCGAACGCCTTCTGAAAGTCCAAATATACCACATCAACTGGTTCTCCCTTGTCCACTCTACTGGAAACATCCTCAAAAAATTCCAGAAGATTTGTCAAGCATGATTTCCCTTTCACAAATCCATGCTGACTTGGACCTCTCATGTCACCTCTTTCCAAATGCACTGCTATGACATCCTTAATAATTGATTCCATCATTTTACCCACTACCGATGTCAGGCTGACCGGTCTATAATTCCCTGTTTTCTCTCTCCCTCCTTTTTTAAAAAATGGGGTTACATTGGCTACCCTCCACTCCATAGGAACTGATCCAGAGTCAATGGAATGTTGGAAAATGACTGTCAACGCATCCACTATTTCCAAGGCCACCTCCTTAAGTACTCTGGGATGCAGTCCATCAGGCCCTGGGGATTTATCGGCCTTCAATCCCATCAATTTCCCCAACACAATTTCCCGGCTAATAAGGATTTCTCTCAGTTCCTCCTCCTTACTAGACCCCCCGACCCCTTTTATAACCGGAAGGTTGTTCGTGTCCTCCTTCGTGAATACCGAACCAAAGTACTTGTTCAATTGGTCCGCCATTTCTTTGTTCCCCGTTATGACTTCCCCTGATTCTGACTGCAGGGGACCTACGTTTGTCTTTACTAACCTTTTTCTCTTTACATATCTATAGAAACTTTTGCAATCCGTCTTAATGTTCCCTGCAAGCTTCTTCTCATACTCCATTTTCCCTGCCCTAATCAAACCCTTTGTCCTCCTCTGCTGAGTTCTAAATTTCTCCCAGTCCCCAGGTTCGCTGCTATTTCTGGCCAATTTGTATGCCACTTCCTTGGCTTTAATACTATCCCTGATTTCCCTTGATAGCCACGGTTGAGCCACCTTCCCTTTTTTATTTTTATGCCAGACAGGAATGTACAATTGTTGTAGTTCATCCATGCGGTCTCTAAATGTCTGCCATTGCCCATCCACAGTCAACCCCTTAAGTATCATTCGCCAATCCATCCCAGCCAATTCACGCCTCATACCTTCAAAGTTAGCCTTCTTTAAGTTCTGGACCATGGTCTCTGAATTAACTGTTTCATTCTCCATCCCAATGCAGAATTCCACCATATTATGGTCACTCTTCCCCAAGGGGCCTCGCACAACGAGATTGCTAATTAATATCCTCTCATTACATAACACCCAGTCTAAGATGGCCTCCCCCCTAGTTGGTTCCTCGACATATTGGTCTAAAAAACCATCCCTTATGCACTCCAGAAAATCCTCCTCCACCGTATTGCTTCCAGTTTGGTTAGCCCAATCTATGTGCATATTAAAGTCACCCATTATAACTGCTGCACCTTTATTGCACGCACCCCTAATTTCCTGTTTGATGCCCTCCCCAACATCACTACTACTGTTTGGAGGTCTGTACACAACTCCCACTAACGTTTTTTGCCCTTTGGTGTTCTGCAGCTCTACCCATATAGATTCCACATCATCCAAGCTAATGTCCTTCCTAACTATTGCCTTAATCTCCTCCTTAACCAGCAATGCTACCCCACCTCCTTTTCCTTTTATTCTATCCTTCCTGAATGTTGAATACCCCTGGATGTTGAGTTCCCAGCCCTGATCATCCTGGAGCCACGTCTCCGTAATCCCAATCACATCATATTTGTTAACATCTATTTGCACAGTTAATTCATCCACCTTATTGCGGATACTCCTTGCATTAAGACACAAAGCCTTTAGGCTTGTTTTTTTAACACCCTCTGTCCTTTTAGAATTTTGCTGTACAATGGCCCTTTTTGTTCTTTGCCTTGGGTTTCTCTGCCCTCCACTTTTCCTCATCTCCTTTCTGTCTTTTGTTTTTGCCTCCTTTTTGTTTCCCTCTATCTCCCTGCATTGGTTCCCATCCCCCTGCCATATTAGTTTAACTCCTCCCCAACAGCACTAGCAAACACTCCCCCGAGGACATTGGTTCCGATTCTGCCCAGGTGCAGACCGTCCGGATTGTACTGGTCCCACCTCCCCCAGAACCGGTTCCAATGCCCCAGGAATTTGAATCCCTCCCTGCTGCACCATTGCTCAAGCCACGTATTCATCTGAGCTATCCTGCGATTCCTACTCTGACTAGCACGTGGCACTGGTAGCAATCCCGAGATTACTACTTTTGAGGTCCTACTTTTTAATTTAGCTCCTAGCTCCTTAAATTCATTTCGTAGGAACTCATCCCGTTTTTTACCTATGTCATTGGTACCAACGTGCACCACGACAACTGGCTGTTCTCCCTCCCTTTTTAGAATGTCCTGCACCCGCTCCGAGACATCCTTGACCCTTGCACCAGGGAGGCAACATATACCATCCTGGAGTCTCGGTTGCGGCCGCAGAAACGCCTATCTATTCCCCTTACAATTGAATCCCCTATCACTATCGCTCGCCCACTCTTTTTCCTGCCCTCCTGTGCAACAGAGCCAGCCACGGTGCCATGAACTTGGCTGCTGCTGCCCGCTCCTGATCTAGATGTCCCGTTATTTCTTCCTTAGTGATAGCTTCAAGCATTTTCCCCACTACAGATGTTAAACTAACCGGCCTATAGTTACCTGCCTTTTGTCTGCCCCCTTTTTTAAACAGAGGCGTTACATTAGCTGCTTTCCAATCCACTGGTACCTCCCCAGAGTCCAGAGAATTTTGGTAGATTATAACCAATGCATCTGCTATAACTTCCGCCATCTCTTTTAATACCCTGGGATGCATTTCATCAGGACCAGGGGACTTGTCTACCTCGAGTTCCATTAGCCTGCCCAGCACTACACCCCTAGTGATAGTGATTGTCTCAAGGTTCTCCCTTCCCACATTCCCGTGACCAGCAATTTTTGGCATGGTTTTTGTGTCTTCCACTGTGAAGACCGAAGCAAAATAATTGTTTAAGGTCTCAACCATTTCCACATTTCCCATTACTAAATCCCCCTTCTCATCTTCTAAAAGGACCAACATTACTGAATTCAATTTCATGCCTTGCCATGGTGGGACTGGAACTTGCGACCAGCAGTATAACCACCGTGTAGCTGGGTAATCTAGCTCGCGCTAAGAACTGGATTGTCTCAACTGCTGGTGCGCAGAAAGATGGTGATCCAATCACTGCATCTCTATTGCGATTTTATTCACATCGTCACCCCTGCAGCTATATTGATTCAACTGCACAACTGCAAGCCAAGTCATTTTCCAGACTATCCGTTTCTATAAACATGTCTCAGTGGAGCTGGGCTTCATCAATCCCAGAAATAAATCTGTAATACCGTGCCAATTGGGACTCGTATGTCTCAACTGCTGTGTGAAAACAGTCAAACACCAGCCAGGTCAGCACTGACAGTCCAAGGGTTCCCAGTCACTGGCTCTGCTCCCATCTGTAATGTAATGTTAACCAGTGCTGATACCTCAACAGGTTCATAGAATCACGGAAGGAGGCCATTTCGGCCCATCGTGTCTGCGCTGGCCAACCAAGAGCTACCCAGCTTAATCCCACTTTCCAGCTCTTGGTCCGTAGCCCTGTAGGTTACAGCACTTTAAGTGCACATCCAAGTACCTTTTAAAAATGTGGTGAGGCTTTCTGACTCTACCACCCTTTCAGGCAGTGAGTTCCAGACCCCCACCACCCTCTGGGTAAAGACATTTCCCCTCATATCCCCTCTAAACCTCCCCCCCCCCCCAATTACTTTAAATCTATGCCCCCTGGTTGTTGACCACTCTCTCCAGGCCCCTCATAATTTTACACACCTCAATCAGGTCTCCCCTCAGCCTCCTCTGTTCCAAAGAAACAGTTCTCAGTTGCTGGCTGCGTGCGTGTCAATGCTACAGGCTTTTACCGAGAATATTCTGCCAGTGAAACACGCTTTAGATGTCAGCCTTGGCGCACTCTCGCCTCAGAGTAAAAAAAAAGGTTCGGGGCTCGAGCCCCACTCCTGACGCAATGAGCCCATTATCGAGACTGACACTATAGTGCATAACTGAGGGGGTGCTGCACTGCCGGAGGTGCCATCTTTCAGATGAGATGTTAAACCTGTCTGTCCCCTCGGGTGGCGGTAAAAGATCTCAGGGCGCTTTTCGAAGAAGAGCAGGGGAGGCCTCCCGGTGTCTTGGCCAGCATTTATCTCTCAAACACCACCACAAACCAATCATCCAGTTGTCTACCGTATCGCTGTTGGCGGGACCTTGCTACGCGCAATTTTTCTCGACAGTGCAGCAGACCACTCATTGGCTGTAAAATGTTCTGAGGACCTGAAAGGATGAAAGGCGCTATATAAATGCAAGTTCTTTCTTTACCCCCCCATGATCGAATCGCTTGCAAGGTCCACATCCTACTTGGATTTCTCCCATCATATTTAAAGGATATCAGAGCAGTCAGCACTCCAGTTACTGCCCCCATGGCGAAAGAGCCACTGAATATTCCAAGAAAGACTCCCACACACTTGAAGAAAGCAGCTGTGTCGAAAGTGTGGCTGTTTTCACCCGCCGGCTGGTAAGCAACAATTGACCTTGAAGACAAAAGCAAAATTCTATTTTTTATAAACCAGAAGGTTGCCATTCTATATTTACCAGTACCCGACAAAGTCACACACTGCGCACTTGCACACGGCGTACGTGCACACACACGTACACGTGCACACACACGTACACGTGCACACACACGTACACATGCACGTGCACACACACGTACACGTGCACGTGCACACACACGCAGTTATACTTGCTTCACGTTCGTCAGAGGAAGAACAGAACTCATTATTCAGAAGTCCCCACCCTCCCCTATCCTGAAGAAACAGACTTGAGTAGTTCTACCACGGATAACGACACTCCTCCAGTAATTCACCATTACCATGGGTACCGGCACTCGGCCAGCAATTCACCGTTACCATGGGTACCGGCACTCTGCCAGCAATCCACGCGAGTGGCGATTCCTCTACCTCCCCCGTGTGAGTCAACACAGAGAGCATGAGAGAACAAATTCTATTTTTAATTTGAAACAAAATTTCCACTTACGATGACAGCACGATGGCCACAGCGTCATTCAACACACTCTCTCCGAAGAGCAGTGCGTAAAGGTCAACATCCACTTGAAGCTCATTGAATATGGCAAGAACAGTCACTGTAAAAAAAAAACAGAGGGCAGTGTGTCTGGGAAACCTACATTTCAGCTCATGAAAATTACTTTTGAACATTCAAAAAAAATGGTTGGAAAAAAAAGAGCAATAGGGTTTCAGAGACTAACTTTGGGGAGATATTTTCCTCATCCATGCCTTGGTTACCCCTCAGTCTCGACCATTCCAATGCTCTCCTGCCCAGCCTCCCATCTCCCACCCTCCGTTAACTTCAACTTCTCCAAAACTCTGCTGCCCGTGTCCTGCTCACCCGTCACCCCTGTGCTCGCTGACCGACATTGGTTCCCGGTCCTGCAATGCTTCAAATTTAAAATTCTCATCCTTGTGATCCAATCCCTCCATGGCCTCACTCCTTCCTATCACGATGCACCTCCAGCCCCACAACCCTCCAAGATTTCTATGTTCCTCCAATGCTGGCCTTTCGCACAGCCCTAATTTCCTGAACACCTCCATCAGTGGCTGTGCCTTCAGCTGCCTGGACCCTAAAGCTCTAGAATTTCCTCCCTAAATCTCTCCCCTCCTTTAAGACTCTCCTTAAAATCTACCTCTTTGACCAAGCTTTTGGTCATCTGTCCTAATATCTCCTTACATGGCTTGGTGTCAAATTTTGTCTGATAACGCTCCTGTGAAGCCTTGGGACGTTTTACTATGTTAAGGACGCTAAACAACTGCAAGCTGTTGTTGTTGGTAGTGGTTGTTATAAATAAAGAACTAAAGAAGCAAGTTTCACCTATCTTGTTAAGATAGGAATATAAAAATTTATACACCTGTCCCAAAAAACCAACAACTTGTATTCATATAGCGCCTTTAACATAGTGAAACGTTCCAAGGCGCTTCACAGGAGTGTTACGAGATAAAAAATTTGATACCGAGCTACTTAAGGAGAAATTACCGCAGGTGACCAAAAGCCTTGGGCAAAGAGGTATGTTTTAAGGAGCATCTTGAAGCAGGAGAGAGGGGTCGAGAGGCAGAGAGGTTTAGGCAGGGAGTTCCAGAGCTTAAGGCCTAAAAAACGCAATGGACACATTTTTGCCTGTGTCGATTGCATTCAGAGCTGTAAAGATCTTGAATCATATTTAGAGTCACAGGAACAACAGGTGACTGAGGCAACTATTATTAATCAATTGGGAAAACACACACTACCGTTATAGTTACGTCAGCATTTTTTCACTGATAATTGGCATCATTGTGGGAAGGCAGAGGGAAATAGTGTACCTTAAAGAACGACTCTATTTTCTTCTTCAGGCACATCAATCACAATGGTTAGGTTGCCACGACCTCCTTGCGATAAAACATTTGGGTGATAACAAAAGTTGAGGGGGACGAAATTCAGAGTCGGGATAAGGCCCGTTACCACGCTTTTGTGTCGGCCATGCGGCAGAACCGAGTGGCCACCACGTTGCAGTGCATTTGCCGCCGTGACCCAAATTCAGCTCGGGGATTTTTCGGGCGGTCCCCACTTCCGCCCCCAGCTGCTGCCGACTGCCCAAGCGCATCATCAAAGCACGCACCGCCGCTCTCCTGCACCTCCATCCCACACCACGCGAAATTTACCTCAACACATCCACGATCCGCCGCGCAGTGCCCCCGACAGCGTTTTCTGTCGGTGCGCCTGGTTTCATGTGTGTGAGCCACGGCAGCACGGTGACCCTTTAAGGAGCAACCATGTTTTTTTTTTTTGCTGGCCGGCTTCCCGATCGGCCGGACAATTATGGCCCCGGGTTCGGCAGCCTGGCACCACCTCTTGGGTGCCAGACCGCTGGCCTGGCTGAGAACCACCCTGTTGGCCCAGTGGACTGAATCTAAAAAAAAAAAAAATCACTGCTTCTCCCCCCTTTAAATGAGGGGAGAGTCGTGGTGACGCACACGCGCAGTGACATCACCACCGCTCCGCCGCTGAGTGACAGCGGCAGAGACTCGGTTCCACCCCTCACCAGCATTTACTGCCGCACTTCCGGCCCTATTAATACCGATTTCCGGTCCGCTCCAAAAAAATTGCCAGAGAGGTGAAAATGGATCAAGAGTCCGTCTTGTCCGACCAGACGGTAAAAACAGAGAAAACGGTAGGTGGGCCAGCTTTCTGGCGGGCCTGAATTTCGGCCCCGAGATATCTCAAAGATGAAGATTTGACGCCATTAAAATTCCCCAAAACTTTTGTTAACCAGCTTCACAACCTGAAATCTATTTAAAAATAGGATATAAAATACAATTAAGAACACATTTTCCCCCTCTCTTTTACATATGAATTCATAAGAACATAAGAACGTAAGAACATAAGAATTAGGAACAGGAGTAGGCCATCTAGCCCCTCGAGCCTGCTCCGCCATTCAACAAGATCATGGCTGATCTGGCCGTGGACTCAGCTCCACTTACCCGCCCGCTCCCCATAACCCTTAATTCCCTTATTGGTTAAAAATCTATCTATCTGTGACTTGAATACATTCAATGAGCTAGCCTCAACTGCTTCCTTGGGCAGAGAATTCCACAGATTCACAACCCTCTGGGAGAAGAAATTCCTTCGCAACTCTGTTTTAAATTGGCTCCCCCGTATTTTGAGGCTGTGCCCCCTAGTTCTAGTCTCCCCGACCAGTGGAAACAACCTCTCTGCCTCTATCTTATCTATCCCTTTCATTATTTTAAATGTTTCTGTAAGATCACCCCTCATCCTTCTGAACTCCAACGAGTAAAGACCCAGTCTACTCAATCTATCATCATAACGTAACCCCTTCATCTCCGGAATCAGCCGAGTGAATCGTCTCTGTACCCCCTCCAAGGCTAGTATATTCTTCCTTAAGTAAGGTGACCAAAACTGCACGCAGTACTCCAGGTACGGCCTCACCAATACCCTGTACAGTTGCAGCAGGACCTCCCTGCTTTTGTACTCCATCCCTCTTGCAATGAAGGCCAACGTTCCATTCGCTTTCCTGATTACCTGCTGCACCTGCAAACTAATTTTTGGGGATTCATGCACAAGGACCCCCAGGTCCCTCTGCACCACAGCATGTTGTAATTTCTCCCCATTAAAATAATATCCTCTTTTACTGTTTTTTTTCCCCAAGGTGGATGACCTCACATTTTCCAACATTGTATTCCATCTGCCAAATCTTAGCCCATTCGCTTAACCTATCTAAATCTCTTTGCAGCCCCTCTGTGTCCTCTACACAACCCGCTTTCCCACTCATCTGCAAATTTTGTTACACTACACTCTGTCCCCTCCTCCAGGTCATCTATGTATATTGTAAACAGTTGTGGTCCCAGCACCAATCCCTGTGGCACACCACTAACCACCGATTTCCAACCTGAAAAGGACCCATTTATCCCAGCTCTCTGCTTTCTGTTAGCATGGATAGAGAATTGGCTGGCTAAGACATTTCCGCTGACTCCGCGTACCTTTATCTTCTGCAGTAACCTTGTGTGGCACCTTATCGAATGCCTTTTGGAAATCTAAATACACCACATCCATCGGTACACCTCTATCCACCATGCTCGTTATATCCTCAAAGAATTCCAGTAAATTAGTTAAACATGATTTCCCCTTCATGAATCCATGTTGCGTCTGCTTGATTGCACTATTCCTATCTAGATGTCTCGCTATTTCTTCCTTAATGATAGCTTCATGCATTTTCCCCACTACAGATGTTAAACTAACCGGCCTATAGTTACCTGCCTTTTGTCTGCCCCCTTTTTTAAACAGAGGTGTTACATTAGCTGCTTTCCAATCCGCTGGTACCTCCCCAGAGTCCAGAGAATTTTGGTAGATTATAACCAATGCATCTGCTATAACTTCCGCCATCTCTTTTAATACCCTGGGATGCATTTCATCAGGATCAAGAGACTTGTCTACCTCGAGTCCCATTAGCCTGTTCAGCACTACCCCCCTTATCTCAAGGTCCTCCCTTCCCACATTCCCGTGACCAGCAATTTTTGGCATGGTTTTTGTGTCTTCCACTGTGAAGACCGAAGCAAAATAATTGTTTAAGGTCTCAGCCATTTCCACATTTCCCATTATTAAATCCCCTTCTCATCTTCTAAAGGACCAACATTTACGTTAGTCACTCTTTTCCGTTTTATATATCTGTAAAAGCTTTTACTATCCCGCCTCACGATGCTGTATCTCCCAGTTCAAACCTCAACTCTGTGACCAACTCCCAGCATGTATGTGACCTAGTGTGACCAACTTTTCTCATAATTTAGTCCTCTGGTAACTTGTAATCAGCCTCGTTGCCTTTTTCTGTACTACTTGCAGGGATTGAATATTTCCCCTCTGCCATGGTACCCAGAACCGAATGGAATATTCAAAGGGGTCACCTGATCAGAGCATTACACAGCCTCAGCATGGGGTCAGGGAGCAGTCATGCACTACAATCACTAGCTCAGATTTTAAGACGTGCAAATTGGCTGCCACGTTTCCGACATTACAACAGTGACTACATTCCAAAAGTAAAGCGTTTGAGATGTCGGGTGATCGAGAATGGCGCTATATAAATCCAATCTTTCTTTCTTTGGGTTATGTCTGTAACACACTTATGAATGACTCCACGAATGACTTGTACTCAAACTGTAGTGACCTTGGTCCTTTATTCGTAACTCCAGAGTGAGGCACAAGCATGGTGGGCAGCCTTTTATACTGGGCCCTGCACACCTATTCAGGTGACCCTCAGGTCTCCCACCACAGTGCCCTCTGGTGGACAGCCTCTGCCACAGGGGCAGGAAACCCTGGTCTCCACCAGTTGTACCCTCTAGTGGTGCCAGCATAGTATATACACACACAGTGTAAATCTTATTGATAGCACATCAGGTAACAAGTCTCCATCTTATGCACCGATACAGTGACTACACAGAGAATATATCTATAGTCTGCATATGTAACACTTTGGATCCCAGAAAATTTGACTATGCTTTCCATCTTCGGCACTTGGCTAAGTCTTTGCCCTATAACATTTCCCTCAGATTGCAAGGTCTCTAAACACATTTGTGTGTGTCTGTGCTTTCACAACACCCTTTGCCACAGGCCCTCAACCTTACGAGGTCCAAGCTTCCTCATTTGCGAGTCCACGAGACATAAGAACATAAGAACATAAGAACATAAGAACATAAGAACATAAGAACATAAGAACATAAGAACATAAGAACATAAGAACATAAGAACATAAGAACATAACATAAACAGGAGTAGGCCATCTAGCCCCTCGAACCTGCTCCGCCATTCAACAAGATCATGGCTGATCGGGCCGTGGACTCAGCTCCACTTACCCGCCCGCTCCCCATAACCCTTAATTCCCTTATTGGTTAAAAATCTATCTATCTGTGACTTGAATACATTCAATGAGCTAGCCTCAACTGCTTTCTTGGGTAGAGAATTCCACAGATTCACAATCCTCTGGGAGAAGAAATTCCTTCTCAACTCGGTTTTAAATTGGCTCCCCGTATTTTGAGACTGTGCCCCCTAGTTCTAGTCTCCCCGACCAGTGGAAACAACCTCTCTGCCTCTATCTTGTCTATCCCTTTCATTATTTTAAATGTTTCTATAAGATCACCCCTCATCCTTCTGAACTCCAACGAGTAAAGACCCAGTCTACTCAATCTATCATCGTAAGGTAACCCCCCTCATCTCCGGAATCAGCCTCGTGAATTGTCTCTGTACCCACTCCAAGGCTAGTATATCCTTCCTTAAGTAAGGTGACCAAAACTGCACGCAGTACTCCAGGTGCGGCCTCACCAATACCCTATACAGTTGCAGAAGGACCTCCCTGCTTTTGTAGACAAATTCTAGGTAAAGATGAGGGGTCGTGAAAAACACAAACATTACCAAACATCCATTTCTCATACTGCTGCCAATGTGCTCTGGTGTTGATGCATACCTGGATCAGTAGCAGAAATGATGGCACCAAAAAACAGGCAGTCTGTGTAGTAAAATCCATCTTCAAGTTGTCCTACTGCATACATCAGCTTCACAATGCCATACATAAAGTTTCTGCAACAAGAACAGGATTTTTTTTGGTTTGTTTAAGAATCCTTAGAAAGATAACAGAGAAAACATAGGGGTAGAATTTCCACAGAGGTTCTCCCGATCTCTCATTGCACCTCAATTAACAAAAACAGATCATCTGGTCATTATCACATTGCTGTTTTTTTTTTAAAAAGGAGTTTGCTGTGTGCAAATTGGCTGCCGTGTTTCCCACATTACAGCAGTGGCTACACTTCAAAAGTATTTCATTGGCTGTAATACAATTTGAGGGGTCCGGTGGTTGTGAAAGAACATAAGAACATAAGAAATAGGAGCAGGAGTAGGCCACACGGCCACTCGAGCCTGCTCCTCCATTCAATAAGTTGATGGCTGATCTGAAAGCTGCTATATAAATCCGAGTCTTTGTTCTTCTTTCTCGAGAAAAACTGGTGTTTACATCGATTCTCCGGGGTATCTGCCAATCCTGTGCCGAAGTTACAGCGGGAGATTGAGAGCACCCCTGTGGAAAATCTACCGTACAATACGCAGGACGTTACTTTTGGAACACCGCCAGCTAACGTGCAACTCCAGATAAGACACAAATTTGGGCTGGGCCTTTTTTTTTTCAATTCATCCAAGAACTGTAGAAGAAAAACATGAAATGCACAATGACTTAGGATGAATGCATCAAAGCCAATTCCTTGGAACCATTTCCAAATCCAAGTACTTTGCTGATGAGCAGTCAGAGTGACGCTGGCAATATCGGAGTGGCCGCAGCGAATGGCAAACTCTCAGACTATTACTTTTTTAAAGTTGTGGAGGGATCGTTACTATTGCTTCTAGTCGTTCTACAACTGACCTTAACACCGACACGGAGGGACTGAAATCAAGAGAGCACCAACAATCCTCACCTTAATGAGCATAAACACAAGAACTAACACAATGAGAATGGCACTGACTGAGAAGCCCTCTTTGGTTATTCATGCTGTGGAGGTACTCACCCTATGACAAAACAGGACACTGCCGTTCCTATAAATGCATACGCGAGGATAGAGCCAAGGTTCCTGAAGAAATGTCTCTGTAACAGAGAAGCAGAACAAAACGTGTAATCATTCAAAACCATAGAATCGATCATACAGCACTGGAGGCAGCCATTCGGCCAATCGTGTCCGCGACGGCTCTTTGAGCTCTCCAATTACTTGCACTCTCCCACTTCCCTGCTCGTTCCTCTCTCTCTCTCTCTCCCTCCCTTCCACCTGTCCCAAACGAGGAAGACAATGGGAAAACAGGAGTATTTTGGAGCAGAAATAGGTTTTCTAGAATCAGACGGAATTAATGGGGTTGTTCTTTTTGTTCCTACTCGTTCGAATTCCATGGGTCGATTTTAACCCTACTCGCTCAGCAGAAACCTGGCAGTGTGGGCAGTTAAAATCGCCCTGGCCCTTACCTGTCCTGATTGCAACATCTGCAATTTTAACCAGCTCTCCTGAGCAGGCAGCAAGGATACATGTCCAGAGCAAACAGGGTCCTCCTTTACATATAAATGTTGCGGCCCGATGAAATCATTGACTATAATTTTAACTCGGGTCTGAGCGGGGAATCCACCTGGAGTTAAAATCGGGGCCGATGTTTCATTAGAACGAGCAACAATCGAATTGCAGTGTGTTTAATGTGAAGATAAATTAACTGAATCCAAAAACGACATTGTGAAGAAAGTTAACTTGGCTTATTTCCAGTCAGCTTATCAACTTGATTAACATACTTTACAGTTGTAGGCTTTTACGCTTGATTAGTACCCCATCCACCACCCTCAACATTCACTCTCTCCACCACTGGCGCACCGTGGCTGCAGTGTGTACCATTTACAAGATGCACTGCAGCAACTTGCCAAGGCTTCTTTGGCAGCACCTCCCATATACGTGACCTCTACCGCCTAGAAGGACAAGGGCAGCAGGCGCATGGGAACATCATCACCGGCAAGTCCCCCTCCAAGTCACACACCATCCTGACTTGGAAATATATCACCGTTCCTTCATCGTCGCTGGGTCAAAATCCTGGAATTCCCTCCCTAACAGCACTGTGGGAGTACCTTCATCACACGGACTGCAGCGGTTCAAGAAGGCGGCTCACCACCACCTTCTCAAGGCCAATTAAGGATGGGCAATAAATGCTGGCCTTGTCAGCGACGCCCACATCTCAGAACAATTATTTTAAAAAAGTCAGCACACCATTCGTGAGAAGAGAGAATACTGTGCCCTTTACATCATGGTATTGTAAAAATCTTAAATACCATAAAAATATAGATGATAAATGTCACAACTTTCATGCAGATCTTTAAACTTTTTCAAATCTGGGAATGAGGCCTACTTACTCGTGGAATAGTAATTTGTTGCAAGTGTGACTTTCACATATTTAAAACATCACCGGCCTATTTGGCAGGTTTGATGTGAACTAGGACTCTCCCAGCGTAACAATAGAGGGCACTGCAAATGGCCTCCACCCACCCCATGCTCTCAACTCGGAAGGTGGGGAGTGGGGGAGGCAGGGAGAAGCCAGGCCTCTTGGGTCCAGATGGTTGGATATTAGCCCCAAGATGTCTGTGCTCCTCTAATTCTGCCCTGCTGAGCATCCATGATTATAATCGCTCAATCATTTGTGGCTGTGCCTTCTGTTGCCTGGACTCTAAGCTCTGGAACTCCCTGCCTAAACCTCTCCGCCTCTCTATCCTCATTCAAGACACTCCTTAGAAACTACCTCTTTGACCAAGCCTGCGCTCATCTCTACTTGTGCGGTTCGGTAGCAAATTTTTAATCGCATAATACCCCTGTGAAGCACCTTGGGACGTTTCAGTACGTTAAAGGGGCTATATAAATACAAATTGTTGTTGTTGTAAGGGCAAGATTTGACTTGGTTGTGATATTCCCACCATAGTTCAACAGTCTGTTGCCACTTGCCGTCTGGACTCACGCATGCTTGGCCATTTGGATGAGATACTCGTAGGGCAGGCAGTGCCTGTGGAATGGTTAGCCCTGCAGCAATGGACAAATTCAGGCGAGAGGAAAAACAGGGAAAGACAAAGAACAAAATACTTCAGGGGCAAGGGTGAAAAATAAAGATTTTTCAGGTACTGGGAGGAATGAACAGGAAATGCCGACTTATTAAAATAGGCACCAATTAGCCATACGGCTTTTCAACAGTGGGTTTAGACAGATCAGGGCAACAAGGTGCCTGAGGTTCAGTGTCATTAAAGGCAAATTCAGGACAAGGAATTCGGAAAGCTCTCTTCATATAGAGAAGCATTTTAAGCTGGAATGATTTGCCTGAAAGGATTGTTAAGGTCAGGAGATTGGACTGTTTCAAGAAACAAGTTAGATGCGGTAATGTTAAGGCAGTTGTGTTGACAGAACTAGAATAAAGTCTTTTCGAGCCTTCTTCAACAGAAGCTATCTTGTAACCGTATTCCAGCATATATTGGGCTGGATCTTTGGTTTTCTCTGTTTTTGGGCGAAAACGTAAGCGATACGTGAAAATTACCGCCACCGATTAATTGCCAAACTTTCGGCACTGGGGAGTCTGGGCCGGAGCGCAGCACAAAGGGAAGCATCGCACTATTATTCGGGGCGCAAAAACGGGATCCTCGCCAACTTTAGTGCGGGGCCGGGAGCGCTCCGAGAGGCGCCTTGGGAGGGGAATTTCTTTTCTAATTCTAAAAAATAATAGCCAAGACCCTTACCTGACAAATCACTGCAAATATATTAATAAAAACTTTAACTTACCTTTTTTTCCAACGTAACGCTGCCAGCAGGGTTGGACCGCCGTGTTTGCCTTGGCGGGTTTCAGGGCGCAGCATACGGGTCGGGTGGATGCCAAAACCCGGAGGGTAACACAATGCGAGTCGTTACACTCTGGCACAGCTCTCCCCACCGGCGTTTCTAAACGCCGCCGCAAAAACCGAGCCGAGGATCGGGAAGGGTGAAGGACAGCTGAGCGTCCAGTTTTTCGCCGCGGATGGTCAAAACGCGGCAAAAACCCGCTCGCAAACCACCAGAAAATCCAGCCCATTGAACCTTCCACAATCCCATTTTAAAAATGGTACATCTGGATAAAAACAAAAGTAAGAGCTGGATTCCCCACAGCAGAAGATTTAATTGCTGAATAAACTGAATGTGGCTTTTTTTTCTGTACAACATTAGTTTCACTTTGTTACGGGTCCAACAGCAGAACAAAAATCTTCATTTGTGAGAGGAGGCGTCGACTGATCGGTCAAAAAATTTAACAAAAGAAACAGAAACTGCTGGAAACACTCAGCGGGTTGGGCAACATCTGGGGAGAGAGAAGCAGAGTTAACGTTTCAGGTCAATGACCTTGCGTCAGAGTTGGAAGATGTTAGAAGTGCTGTTCCTCAAACTGACATTGAGCTTCATTCGAACAGTGAAGGAGGCCGAGGACACAGCGGTCTGAGAGGTCAGAGGTCGTCAGTCATGGCCTCACATGACTCATAAGCTCTTGGGTGAACCTGAGGTTGCTTAAGGCTCCGAACACATCTGTGATGCAAGGCCACACTTGAAACTTTTCTCAAGTTGAGAAACTTAAATGACTGGCCAAGATCCATCATGCAGGACAAAACAGAGAACAGAGGAAGGCCTTTCAAAGTTACTTTTATGTTTTAAAAATTAAACACTACATAGGCCTAGAAGTTGGCCTCCTTAGCACCTCCCGTTATCACTTCCAGGGGGCAATAACGGCGAGCGAGATGCTTACCGACCGGACGTGGCGAGAAGATCGACTCCCGCTATATTCGATGGGAGGTTCGCGACGGCGGTACGACGTTGCGCCCCGACGTCCTGCGCCTGGAGAACGTGATGTCATCGCCGTGCGCATCGTCCCGGTCGCGCCCCGGACCCGAACTTCGGTTCCGCCTCCTGCAGCATCGCCGGGTGAAAACACTGGCAGCTGCAGGAGGCGTTCACTGGGAGGCCGGGCACTTCAAGGACGATACTTAAAGGCGAGGTGGCCGAGGTAGGTTAAAAAGAAAATTAATTTTAAAATGCTCATTCGGTTTTGTTTATCCAATGGGCTAGATTTTCGGCACATCATCGCCCAGTTAGGACTGAGATGCAGGCTATCGCCCATATTTGCTGAAAAGTGAAAATTAGCGCCTTATTATAGCCTATTTATCGCCGGCCCAACTTTCGGCATGCACGAATGAGCTGCATCGCCTGGCCTATTTTTTAAAAAAAAGATGAGACGTCATCCTTGTGCTAGGCCGAGAGCAGTGTTTATAATGGAAACTTGCGCCCGACTATGGCCCAGATTATCACCGAGCGCTACTTTCGGCATTTCGCCCACAATTCGCCCAAATGATCGCTGGCCCAATAAGATGCTGAAGAAAATCTGCAATAACTCGGCACTACGGGGAGGATCTGCAGTAAAAGGCTGCTACAAGTGCTTGTCAGGACAATCAATTTGTGAGTGATTTTAGGGGCCTTTTTGACTCTTGCCAATCATCTAATCACATTTGTATTTGTTGAGGACAAATGCAGGGCATTTAACCTTAGCTATCAGGAGAGGACGACAATTCCTTTGATGCAAGTTAAAATAAAATGAAAAAAGTTATAAACAAGTACATTGCTGTAATGTCAGGGTTAATATTAATCATGTTTCCCCCCACCCCCTCCCCTCTGGTCCACAGTACAAGTAGAAGCAGAATTAGGGCATGTCATCCCATGAGAAAGGAAATGGAAATGGAGTTCACCTCAATTGGCTGCTGATTTATAAAATAACCTCTAACAGGGGCCAGAAAAAAAGAAAGGTTCGAGAATGTTATTGATGGGGACCAGGTCCCCTGTTCTCCCTGTGGGAAAAGTTCACTGCCTGAAAAAAAAGCACACGCATGCACAGAACGGCCGTTGCTATGGACGCCAGCCTTGCACGACTGAATACATCGCAAAGGCCCATTTCACAATCGCTAAGTCTTAAAGCCCAAATTAAATAGGCGAAACTAGTGTTTTTTTAAAAAATGGGGGATATTCCAGTGATCCTGAAAAATAAAAATGCACTCAGGCCGGAAATTTGGGCGATAGCGATCATTTTTTCACCAGCCATTGGTCCCGGCACCCTGCTGCAGTGCATCGGGCTGATTGGGCTGGATCGCGGCTGCCGTGGGTGACCAAGCAAGGTTTTGCCTTGCAGAGCCTGCAGCAATGGCCCTTCCATGTAAGGGAGGGAAGGAGCCTTTCAACATGGCAGTGCCACACGGCCCAGTGCACAGCGCTGCACACCTACCACCCCGCCTGCTGCCTCTTGCGCTCCAGAGCTCCAGGATTTAGTGCTCCACTTCCTTCCTGGAGCGCAAAGGCCACATTTTTTTTTAAAAAAGTTAAAAAAACAATCATTTTTTCCAACTTTTAAAAGTTAGCGCCCCAACAGGATGGTCCCGAATTTCTCCAATTGAGGGAAAGATATGGGACATGTTTTAAGTGCAGCAGTTATAAAACCAAACTATTTGAATACAGCAAGCTTTAAAATAGTCATCTTTGCATTAGAACACTCGAACCTTGGAACACGCAACGATCATGCAACTCGCTTCATTATTTTAAAAATAATTGTTACCAGAGGTTCCTTTTGGACCTCTGCTGAAAGTTTTTTTTTTAATGAAGTTTGGGAATATTTTACATGATCATTTGGCAACTTGACTTTCAAAACTTACCCTATGTGGGTAACCGCCAGCATTTGTGTGCAAAACATGCACATAATGGGACTCCAGTAGTTTCAGGAAGTTCAAATAGCATTCACAGTTTTGTTGAGAATATTTCAACTAATCTAGCAATAACATTATGCGAAATCTTTATAAAAACCATTTGCACATCCCCGATTTTAATCGCTGGCAGCCGTGCATGCAGCTGCCAAGGCTCCTGGGAGTCCCTGGCCAAAGACCGCCCTACGTGGTGGAAGTGCATCCGGGAGGGCGCTGAGCACCTCGAGTCTCGTCGCCGAGAGCGTGCAGAGACCAAGCGCAGGCAGCGGAAGGAGCGTGCGGCAAACCTGTCCCACCCTCCCTTTCCTTCAACGGCTGTCTGTCCCACCCGTGACAAGAGTCTGTGGTTCTCATATTGGACTGTTCAGTCACCTAAGGACTCTTTTTTTTTTTTTTTTTTTAAAAAGAGTGGAAGCAAGTCTTCTTCAATTCCGATATGTCTATATGATGAAACACTGGAATTCCCTCCTGAATCCTCTCTGCCTCTCTTTCCTCCTTTAAGACGTTCATCAAAACCTAGCTCTTTGGCTGAACTTATAACCTAGTTTCTTGTGTGTCTGGGCATCAAATTTTGTTTTATAGCACTCCTGTGAAGCGGCTTGGGACGTTTCACGGCGTTAAAAGCGGCATGTCAATACAAGTTGTTGCATGACACCAGGGGGCACTGCATCACTGTGCATCAGAAAGGAAGCTTTTAAATTGAACGCATGGGCCTCGAAATTGCTGCAGGTGCCGAAAGAAGCCAGCGGCAGGGACACGGCAAATTCTTTTGCCGGCCTCACTGGTTTCTTACCGGCGAGCTGTGGGCGCCTGCCAGGGCTCCAGAGGGCAACCAGGACGCAGACCAGAGACCCGAGGGGAGTCTGGGAAGGGGAGCAGGCAATTGGGTGCGGGGAAAGTCACTGGTCAGCAGCAGCCGCCTAGGGTTTTAATGTGGGGCCAGGGATGGGTGGGGAACATTCCTACTCTTCCAGGCTCCACATTCACAATGTTTTTTTTTAAAAAAAAAAGAGAGTGGCGGTCTTCAGCGATCTCCCAGAGGATCGCTGTTTAGGCCACACCTGGAATCCCCAACGCCTGCTGTATTCAGCGTAAACCAATTTCCGTTTTAGTTCCCAAATAGGCCCCCTTATTGGCACATTCAACGGGCCTGAAGCCTACTTTGGGCTGCTGCCTCGACTGTGCCCGAGCGATTATGGAGTTGGGCGTGTTTCTGACTCCATTCGAATGCGGGATGTCAGCACCCTAAATTGGACCGCTTTGCGCCCATTTTCCGCCTGGAACACAGGTGCAGAGCGATGCAATTGCCAGGCCATGGTTTCTTCTCTCTTGGCCGAGTACATTGTACCTCTTCACTTACACAGAATCAGTGAGGCACAAACTCAGTGCTCATCGTCATTTCTGGCCACTATTTATCCCTCAATCAACATCACTAAAAAAAACAACAGATTATCTGGTCATTATCACATTGCTGTTTGAGGGACCTTGCTGTGCACAAATCGGCTGCCGCATTTCCTACATTACAACAGTGACTACACTTCAAAAGTACTTCAGTGGCTGTAAAGCGCTTTGGAGACGTCCGGTGGTCGTGAAAGACGCTATATAAATACACGTCGATCTTTCTTTTCATTCCCTTCCTCATTTAAAAAAAAATACGCTATAGTGTTTCAATTCCCAGAGAGGCCCACAAACTAGATCATCATCATCATCATAGACAGTCCCTCGAAATCGAGGAAGACTTGCTTCCACTCCAAAAGTGAGTTCTCAGGTGACTGGACAGTCCAATATGGGAATTACAGTCTCTGTCACAGGTGGGACAGATAGTGATTGAGGGAAAGGGTGGGTGAGGCGTTTGGTTTGCCGCACGCTCCTGCCGCTGCCTGCGCTTGATTTCTGCATGCTCTCGCCTATGAGACTCGAGGTGCTCAGCGCCCTCCCGGATGCACTTCCTCCACTTAGGGTGGTCTTTGGCCAGGGACTCCCAGGTGTCGGTGGGGATGTTGCACTTTATCAAGGAGGCTTTGAGGGTGTATTTGAAACGTTTCCTCTGCCCACCTGGGGCTCACTTGCCGTGTAGGAGTTCCGAGTAGAGCGCTTGCTTTGGGAGTCTTGTGCCCAGCATACGGTAGAGTGTGGTCAGCGCTTCGATGCTGGGGATGTTGGCCCGATCGAGGACGCCAACTTTGGTGCGTCTGTCCTCCCAGGGGATTTGCAGGATCTTGCGGAGGCTGCGCTGGTGGCATTTCTCCCAGCGATTCCAGCACTGCAGTGAATACTGACAATCAGCATTGCAGGCTGGGAAGATCTGGTAATAAGCTTGTGCAGTTTGCAACATGCATTGACATGGAGGAGTTCGATGTGGGTCTATACCCGTGCGTTTTGCAGAGCGAGAGCCACATGTCAGCCAGTCGATGGAGATAGTAGGAAGTGCTAAGGGGTGAAGAGCCACTTACCAGCCATCTGTACAATATGAACTTAAGGTGTCAGCCGTTACTCAGTGGTAGCACTCTTGCCTCTGAAGTCCAGTCACTATTGCAATGTAGGAAACACAGCAGCCTATTTTCACACAGCAAGTTGCCACAAACAGCAATGAAATCTGTCTTTAAGTGTGGGTTGAGGGATAAATGCTGACCAGGGAACCGGGGAGGACGCTTCTTCGAAATAGTGCCATGGAATCTTTTACGTCCACCCGAGAGCAGAGGAGGCCTCAGTTTAACGTCTCATCCGAAAGACGGCACCTCAGACAGTGCAGCACTCCCTCAGCACTATACTGGAGTGTCAGCCTAGATTATGAGCTGAAGACTCTGGAGAAATACTTGAACCCACAACCTTCTGACTCAGAGGCACGAGTGCTACCCACTGAGCCACAGCTGACATCATTTAGTCCTCCTCCGTCACCAACTATTCTCCCCTGATGACCTAACCATAAAACTCCATGCATTTCTTTTCTGCCTCTCCCCCGCAGATGACGACTCACGCTGGGAGTACAGAATCTTCAGCACATCATGTGACCCTGAACAGCATGAGGAAATAAAGTGAGTTATTTAACCACGAGGGGCCCCATTAGGGCCCAAACACAACTGTGCTCTCACCCAGTGCCCGTGAGCAAGCGTGATAGGATAACGATCAGGAGCAGAGGAAGCCTAGCAGATTGTTCCTGTCCCGAACGTTGGTGGTTACTGGGGTCAATTGCTGCACTCCCACTACAGCTGGGAATAGCTGGCTCAGAACAGGCCTGGGATGGAGCCTGAGCACCTCCTGATGTTCTAACACCACCCAGCACTCCGCATTTACCCTTCAAATTAAAGACGTGGATTTCTACGGTGCCTTTCATGATCACCGGACGTCTCAAAGCGCCTTACAGCCAATGCAGTACTTTTGCAGTGTAGTCACTGTTGTAATGTGGGAAACACAGCAGCCAATTTGCGCACAGCAAGCTCCCACAAACAGCAATGTGATAGTGACCAGATGTTTTTTCGTCATGTTGATTGACAGATAAATATTGGCCAGGACACTGGGGATAACTCCCCTGCTCTTCTTCGAAATAGTGCCATGGGATCTTTTATGTCCACCTGAAAGCGCAGACAGGGCCTCGGTTTAACGTCTCATCTGAAAGACGGCACCTCCGACAGTGCAGCACTCCCTCAGCACTGCACTGGGAGTGTCAGCCTAGATTTATGTGCTCAAGTCCCTGGAGTGAGACCTGAACCCACAACCTTCTGACTCCGAGGCGAGGGTGCTACCCACTGAGCCACAGCTGGCAATTAAGGTCAAAATTGCTCCCGTTTTTCTCCGCCAAACTGATAAAAAAGGACACGTGTTTGTGCTGGAATGTTTCCCCAATATTACCAATACCTTTTTGAGGCTGTATCCCGCGTAGAATATGATCGGAGGTAGCAAAATGTTGAAGAAAACATCGGGGTCGAAGGTTACCTGCAAAAGAAGAACACAAAAGCTGGTTTGAAGATAACCATCGTACAGACCCGTCTCACGGGATTTCCACTGGGTCATTGGCAGTAGCCCTGCGGGAACAGCAATCCACCACCGTAATGTATTTACTTCATGGGTTCTTTGCTATTAAGAACTAGTTGGTTTATCAACAAAGGTTTAACAATCACACTACACATTACAGTTCATCCACCAGGCTCACAACTGCATCCCTCATCGTGGATGACCTAGACCCAACTGACTGGGGTTTGAGAGTCTGGTGAACATCACGTGACTGGAAAATCCACTCACAATGCAACAGTTCTACAAACCTGTGAGCATCCTTACAGGTGCATACATTGCATAAGAACATAAGAATTAGGAACAGGAATAGGCCATCTAGCCCCTCGAGTCTGCTCCGCCATTCAACAAGATCATGGCTGATCTGGCCGTGGACTCAGCTCCACTTACCCGCCCGCTCCCCGTAACCCTTAATTCCCTTATTGGTTAAAAATCTATCTATCTGTGACTTGAATGCATTCAATGAGCTAGCCTCAACTGCTTCCTTGGGTAGAGAATTCCACAGATTCACAACCCTCTGGGAGAAGAAATTCCTTCTCAACTCGGTTTTAAATTGGCTCCCCCGTATTTTAAGGCTGTGCCCCCTAGTTCTAGTCTCCCCGACCAGTGGAAATAACCTCTCTGCCTCTATCTTGTCTATCCCTTTCATTATTTTAAATGTTTCTATAAGATCCCCCCGCTCATTCTTCTGAACTCCAACGAGTAAAGACCCAGTCTACTCAATCTATCATCATAAGGTAACCCCCTCATCTCCGGAATCAGCCTAGTGAATCGTCTCTGTACCCCCTCCAAAGCTAGTATATCCTTCCTGCATCCCTCATCGTGGATGACCTAGACCCAACTGACTGGGGTTTTAGTGAGTCTGGTGAACATCACGTGACTGGATAAGCCACTCACAATGCAACAAGTTCTACAAACCTGAGAGCATCCTTACAGGTGCATACATTACACACCACAATGTCACAGCGAGCTGATTATCTGACTGTTTGCCACACAAGCAAGGATCATTATAGAATACTTGCACTCACAATACACTCCAGATGCCATTTACAGCTTGCTTCCCTCCTGCGGGCTGCCCCCTCAGCAGACGACTGCTACAAGTGCCTTTGGGCTTTCTTCCATGGCCTATGCAGTGATGACTGCTGGCAGAACTGGGATTCAGTGCTGTCCTCTCTCTCCTTTTGTTTGCCCTCCAGCAAAAAAAGACGACAGTGGAATGCTACTCATCATCATAGGCAGTCCCTTGGAATCGAGGAAGACATGCTTCCACTCAGGTGGTTGTACAGTCCAATACAAGAGCCACAGTCCCTATCACAGGTGGGGCAGGTAGCCGTTGAGGGAAGGGGTGGGTGGGACTTGTTTGCCGCACGCGCTTTCCGCTGCCTGCGCTTGATTTCTGCATGCTCTCAGCGACGAGACTCGAGGTGTTCAGCGCCCTCCTGGATACACTTTCTCCACTTGGGGTGGTCTTTGGCCAGGGTCTCTCAGGTGTCAGTGGGGATGTTGCACTTTATCAGGGAGGCTTTGAGGGTGTCCTTGTAATGTTTCCGCTGCCCACCTGGGGCTCGTTTGCCGTGAAGGAGTTCCGAGTAGAGCGCTTGCTTTGGGAATCTCATGTCTGGCATGCGAACAATGTGGCCTGCCCAGCGGAGCTGATCAACTGTGGTCAGTGTTTCAATGCTGGGGATGTTGGCCTGGTCGAGGACGCTAATGTTGGTGCGTCTGTCCGCCCAGGGGATTTGTAGGATCTTGCGGAGACACTGTTGGTGGTATTTCTCCAGCGACCTGAGGTGTCTACTGTAGATGCTACTCGGAGGCATGCCTATCCCTACTTGCATGTTGCAAATGAACCACCACATTAAGATCATTCGTTCGATGTAGTTTTCCCTTTGGGGGAAGTGTTCAGCTCCCACTTCGCCACAAGAAGGTTCACTAGATTGATTCCAGCGATGCGAGGGTTGTCCTACGAGGAAAGAGTGAGTAGATTGGGCCTTATAATCTCTGGAGTTCAGAAGAATGAGAAGTGATCTCATCAAAACATATAAGATTCTGAAGGGGTCGATGCTGAGAGGTTGTTTCCCCTGGCTGGAGAGTCTAGAACTCAGGGGCATTGTCTCAGGATAAGGGGTCGGCCATTTAGGACAGAGATGAGGAGGAATTTCTTCACTCAGAGGATTGTGAATCTTTGGAATTTTCTACGCCAGTGGGCTGTGGATGCTGAATCGTTGAGTATATTCAAGGCCGAGAGAGATAGACTTTTGGACTCTCGGGGAATCAAAGGAAATGGGGATCGGGCGGGAAAATGGAGTTGAGGTGGAAGATGATCAGCCATGATCTTATTGAATGGTGGAGCAGGCTCGAGGGGCCGTACTGCCTCCGCCTGCTCCTATTTCTAATGTTTGTAATAACCCACAGTGCGCGGAATTCCAGCCATAGATCAAGTTGTGATTCTGGAGAGTAACGCTCAAAAAAGACATTCTGTATTAATGCAGAAAATGCTGGAAGATACTCAGCGGACCGGGCCGCATCTGTTGAGAGAGAAACAAGAATTAACGTTTCAGGTCGATGACCTTTCATCGGAACTCTGTCTGGGATTGTGTCCCAGTACAAAACAATTAAGATTCCTATAGGAGAATGGAAAGGAAAGCAGGAATTTGAATTTGTACAGCACCTCTCAAAGTGCTTCACGCCCACCGAGTTACCTTTTGAAGTGTGTTCAATGTTGTAATGTAGGGAAATGAGTCAGCCAATTTGCATACAATTAAAGTCCCACAAACAGCAATGAGATAAATGACGAGATAAACTGTTTAGTGATGTTGATTGAAGGGTAAATGTTGGCCCCATGATGACATGCAGGCCGTGATCCTCATCAACAGATCCAGCACAGACCCAATCCACATCCGGACCGGGGTCAAGTAGGGCTGCGTCATCGTCCCAACCCTCTTCTCAATCTTCCTCACTGCCATGCTCCACCTCACATTTAACAAGCTCCCCGCTAAGAGTGGAGCTAAACTACAGAACCAGTGGGAAGCTGTTTAACCTTCGCCGTCTCCAGGCCAGGTCCAAGACCACCCCAATCTCTGTCGTCGAGCTACAGTACGCGGACGACGCCTGCATCGGTGCACACACAGAGGCTGAACTCCAGGACATAGTCGACGTATTTACCAAGGCGTTTGAAAGCATGGGCCTTACGCAAAACATCAATAAGACAAAGGTCCTACACCAGCCTATCCTCGCCGAACAGCACTGCCCCACCGAGACATCAAGATCCACGGCGCGGCCCTGGACAACGTGGACCACATCCCTTATCTCGGGAGCCTCCTATCAACAAGAGCAGGCATCGACGACGAGATCCAACACCACCTTAAGTGCGCCAGTGCAGCCTTCAGCCGCCTGAGGAAAAGCGTGTTTGAAGACCAGGCCCTCAAAACTGTCACCAAGCTCATGGTTTACAGGGCCGTAGTAATACTCACCCTCATGTATGGCTCAGAGATGTGGACCGTGTACAGTAGATACCTCAAGTTGCTGGAGCAATACCACCAACGATGTCTCCGCGATCCTACAAATCCCCTGGGAGGACAGACGCACCAACATTAGCGTCCTCGCCCAGGCCAGCATCCCCATCCTTGAAGCACTGACCACACTTGATTAACTCCGCTGGGCAGGCCACATTGTTCGCATGCCAGACACGAGACTCCCAAAGCAAGCGCTCTACGCGGAACTCCTTCATGGCAAACAAGCCAAAGGTGGGCAGAGGAAACGATACAAGGACACCCTCAAAGCCTCCCTGAAAAAGTGCAACATCCCCACTGACACCTGGGAGTCCCTGGTCAAAGACCGCCCTAAGTGGAGGAAGTGCATCCGGAAGGGCGCTGAGCTCCTTGAGTTTCGTCGCCGAGAGCATGCAGAAATCAAGCGGAAGGAGCGTGCGGCAAACCAGCCCCACCCACCCTTTCCTTCAACCACTATCTGTCCCACCTGTGACAGAGACTGTGGTTTTCGTATTGGACTGTACAGCCACCTAAGAACTTATGCTAAGAGTGGAAGCAAGTCTTCCTCGATTCCGAGGAGCTACTTATGATGATGATGAAATGTTGGCCAGGACACCGGGGAAAACTCTCCTTTGAAATGCTGCTATGGGATTTTTTTCGTCCACCTGATAGAGCAGACAGGGCAGACAGGGCCTCGGTTCAACGTCTCATCTGACAGAGGTTACAGTGCAAGCAGTTATGGTACAATGGAGAACCAAAATGCACAGTAGGCTTTTATTCTGCAATACCCAACAGAAGCAAGATTTCATGCCAAGTCTAAAGTATTCAACTATATTTACAAACAAACAGATAAAGTAGAGATATCACAAATAAAAAAGGTAGATTTATTCATTATTTGCAGCTCATTTGGGGTAAGCTAATTGTACTGTAAAGTAATGAAAAATTGTTTACCGATGACATGTAATCATTTATGTGAATATAACAAAATGGAATTCTCCAGCCAGTTGGGGCAAGAGGGTTTGGGGAGGGGGTGAGGGGACGGAGGGGAATTAACTGTGATAATACTGTATACTAGTGTCAAACTGATAATGCAACAGCTCCCCTAAAGACTCGGCGGGTTAAGAACATAAGAAATAGGAGCAGGAGTAGGCCATAGGGCCCCTCGAGCCTGCTCCGCCATTTAATACGATCATGACTGACCCGATCATGGACTCGGGTCCAGTTCCCTGCCCGCTCCCCATAACCCCTTATCCCCTTATCATTCAAGAAACTGTCTATCTCTGTCTTAAATTTATTCAATGTCCCAGCTTCCACAGCCCTCTGAGGCAGCGAATTCCACAGATTCACAACTCAGAAGAAATTTCTCCTCATCTCTGTTTTAAATGGGCGGCCCCTTATAAGAAGATTATGCCCTCTAGTTCTAGTCTTCCCCCATCAGTGGAAACATTCACTCTGCATCCACCTGTCAAGCCCCATCATAATCTTACACGTTTCGATAAGATCACCTCTCATTCTTCTGAGCTCCAGTGAGTAGAGGCCCAACCTACTCAATCTTTCCTCATAAGTCAACCCCCTCATCCCCAGAATCAACCTAGTGAACCTTCTCTGAAGCCAGTAATTACCCCAACCAGGCAGGAGAGAAAAGTGCTGGCTGACTTTGATCTTAGCCGAGACACCAGTTGGGTTGTATCAGTATCTAGGGTGAAAAGAAGCGGAAAAATAAGTTGTACATTCCGAATTGCTCCCCAACAAATTCGGCTGGACTCTGAGCACGTGCAGATATCAGATGAGGCCGGTATCTCAGCTCAGCTGTGATGCTCTCACTGGTTGAATAGTCTGCTGCCATTCACTGTCAAAGCTCCCATGAGAAAAGTGCCCACTTAGGCCAAGTACCAGAGGGTGACCAGAATTCATGGAACTGCCCAGCAGCAAGGAGTGAGTGTCTTAAGGAACGAGGAGGAGAAAAGACTCAGAAAATAATGAGGGGTCTAGACAGAGTAGAGAGAGAGAAACTATTCCCATTGGCAGAAGGGTTGAGAACCAGAGGACACAGATTTAAGGTGATTGGCAAAAGAACCAAAGGCGACATGTGGAAAAACTTTTTTTTAAAGCAGTGCGTGGTTAGGATCTAGAATTCACTGCCTGAAAGGGTGGTGGAGGCAGATTCAATTATGGCCTTCAAAAGGGAATTGGATAAGTAATTGTGAAGGAAAAATATTTGCAGGATTACGAGGGAAGGGCGGGGGAGTGGGACTAGCTGAAGTGCTCTTGCAGAGAGCCGGCATGGGCTCAATGGGCCGAATGGCCTCCTTCTGTGCTGTAACTGTTCTATGATTCAACACAGATAAATATGGCGTATTACATTTTGGTAGGAAAAAAGGGAGGTCACCTATTACTTGAAGGCTGAGAGTCTAGGTGGCGTAGAGGAACAAAGGGATCTCGGAGTATAAATACACAAATCACTTAAAGTTGCGACACAGGTTAGCAAGGCCATAAAAAAGCAAAACAAGCACTCGGGTTTATTTCTAGAGGTATAGAATTGAAAAGTCGGGAAGTTATGCTAAACCTGTATCGAACCTTGGTTAGACCACACTTGGGAGTGCTACGTGCAGTTCTGGTCGCCATATTATAAAAAGGATGTAGAGACACCGGAGAGGGTACAGAGAAAATATCCAAGGATGATACCAGAAATGCGAGGGTATACAGATCAGGAAAGGATAAACAGGCTGGGTTTCTTTTCTCTTGAAAAAAAGGCTGAGAACTTTAAAATTCTGAAAGGTTTTGATCGAGTGGATACAGAGAGAATGTTTCCACTTGTGGGGAAGAGCATAACTAGAGGCCATCAATATAAGATAGTCACCAAGCAATCCAATAGGAATTCAGAAGAAAATTCTTCACCCAAAGAGTGGTGAGAATGTGGAACTTGCCACCACAGGGAATGGTTGAAGCGAACAGTATCGATGCATTTAAGGGGAGGCTAGACAATCATATGAGGGAGAAGGGAATAGAGGGTTATGCTGATAGAGTTAGATGAGGAAAGACAGGAGGCGGCTCAAGTGGAGCATAAACGTCGGCATGGACTGGCTGGGCCGAATGGCCTGTTTCTGTGCCGTATATCCTATGTAATGTAATCCTATGAAAGGGAGGGAACACATTTTACCTCTTGGCAATCAGTATTATTGTTCTGGTGAGTAGCAGGAAATTAAAAAAAAACACAAGTTAGTTAAAAAAAATATGTGGCCAACACAGTACTGCTGGAACAGAGCGAGAGGGGAAGTGGCTTTTCACTGCACCTTATGGTGGCTTTCTGATGTCAGTTGGAGTGTTCGGGGACATCCACTACAATGCAGATCGACTCGGCAGTTCTTTAGGGGCTTTCATACACAATGGCACTTCAGCTCCACGGCAGAGAAACGAAAAATACATGCGGTAAAATAAAATCCCCTTCCCGTCCCCAGATCTTCATCGGATTGCCTCTGATCAGAACCCGCCCTTCCCCGAGGACACAACTGTGCAGCTTCCCCATAGGCCCCGAGGGTCCCGCAATGGGTGGCCAGCTAAAGTTCCCTTTAGGCTGCGCCACCGTGCAGCGCTCTGGAGGTCCCGAGCAGCCGGCTTGCCGACTTTTAAAATGGGGGTGGAAAAAAAACACGCACGCGTGGTACTTTGAAGGGGCAGCACAGCCACCCAAAAAATTTCAAGGGAACGATGGTGGCAGCCCTCCAGTATCCCCCTCAAGTGACCGGTCTTCATGTGTGAACCGAGATGAGCGTGTATGAGCAAGCTACTCGGCCACAGGAACACCACAGCTGAGCCTGGACCCTGTCTGTAACGTCTTGACCTGTGAGTATGCTCTCAGGTTTGTAGAGCTGCTGACAGGCTGGAAGGGCCTCCTCGTAGGACTGCTCCTGGGCCTGGCCAAGGTGGCCATTAACTGGTCCAGGCAGCGGACGGTCAAGGGGGTCATTCAGCCCGACTGCCTGCCTCTCTTCGAGCCAGGGTGTCCCTGGAGATGGAGCACGCGGTGTCCACCGGTACGCTCGCGGCCTTCCACGAGAGGTGGGCGCCGGAGGTACTGGAGTGCATCATCACCCCCGGCAACCAAATTTTAATTTGATTTTATATGTTTTAAAGTTTAATTTGTTTTATTGCCGGGTTTTAATGCTCCACCCCACTCCTCTTTTAGCCAGGGGGCACTTGTATAATTTGTGTTTTTTAGTGCCCTAAAAACCGACCCCCCCCCCCCCCCCCCCGACCCCCCCAAAAAAAATGGCACTGGAAAAGTGTTTGCCGTGTTTCCCCCCCACCCCCTTTCAATTAGGGGGCACTTGACTTAATTTATTTTTTGTTTTACAACAAAAAAAAGAGTTGTAGAGCTGTTGACAGGCTGGAAGGGCCTCCTCATAGGACTGCTCCTGGGCCTGGCCATTAACCGGTCCAGGCAGAGGGCGGTCGTTCAGCCCGACTGCCTGCCTCTCTTCTGCGGGTACATTCGAGCCAGGGTGTCCTTGGAAATGGAGCACGCGGTGTCCACCGGTATGCTCGCGGCCTTCCGCAATAGGTGGGCACTCCCGGAGGGACTGGAGTGCATCATCACCCCCGGCAACCAAATTTTAATTTGATTTAAGTTGACTGTCCAAAGTTGAATTTGTTTAATTGTGTCAGTTTTAGTGCCCCCCCCCCTCCCACTCCACCGCCTTTTAATCAGGGGGCACTTGATTATTGTTTCAACTTAAAATAGTTGTTGTGCTGTTGCGCTGTGAGTGGTTTAGTCAGTCACGTGATGTTCACAAGACTCAATAAAACCCCAGTCAGTTGGGTTTTGGTGATCCACGATGAGGCAGGTGGTTATGAGCCTCGTGGATGAACTGGTAATGTGTCGTGTGATTGTTAAACCTTTGTTAATAAACCAACTAGCTTGTAACAGCAATGTGTTGCTATGAATTCTTAAGCAAATAACCCATAAAGCAATCATCCTTGGCTCACGTCCATACACACGTGCGCACTCTTCCCACTAGGAATCACTGGACAGCGACCAGGAACACCAACCCGAGAGGGTTCGCCCCCCCTCCGAATTTCCCGGACTTTGAAGCCAATTGTCGCATCGCACAAGGGGTTTTGCAGAGTGGAGGAAGAACTTTTGCAGCAACATTACAACCCCAGAGAATACTCTGGATTCAGTATTCCTCACAGTGAGCTTTGAGGAACGTGGTCATTTTACTCAGGCTCTTCACCCAATGTCCCTCAGCTGGAAGCCGGTGTGGAAAAATACTGATCAGTGTTTTACAAAAGCCATGCTTCCTGTTCGGATACCCGGTCAATGGAAAAAACCCGGGAAAACAATCAAAAGGAAACTGAAAACTGCAGAATTGCAGTCTGTGGCTTGAACAGGGCCTCAAATAGTTTCAGGAAATAAGTGTGCGAAAGAGGTTCGGGGGGGGGTGGGGGGAAGAAGGGCAGTTGAGAAGAGTGATATGTTGGCCAGCTGCTGCAAAATCAACTCCAAAAACTGCGAGGAGGAATGGAAGGCAAAACGAGCCGAAAGGTCCACTTATCAAATTCCAACAACTGAGGTTGACTGTTTGTGAGACCTTGCTGGGAGCAGTGACTGACGCAGTTACCGAGATCATAGTGATTACACTTAAAGCAAGTCATTCCACATGAAGTGTTTTGGGGATATGTTACTGACAAATGGGATATGACGTTACAAAAGCGAAATACTGCACATGCTGGAAATCTGAAGTAAACAAACACAGACAATGCTGGAAACACTCAGGCAGCATCTGTGGAGAGAGAAACAAAGTTAACGTTTCAGGTCGATGACCCTTTCGTCAGAACTGGAAAAAGTTAAAAAGAGATGTAACAGGTTTTAAGCAAGTGTCAGGGCAGGGAAATAACAAAACGGAGGTCTGTGATAGGGTGGAAGGCAGGGGAGATTAAATGACAAAAGGGATGTTGGTGTGAGGCAAAAGGAGATGGTAATGGGACAAGTAAAAGAACAAAATCTGGGTCTAAAGGAGCTGTAAGTGGGAATATCAGAATCAATACAAATTAGTTCTTTTTTTTGAAATGTCATCCTGACTGTGATGTATGCACCTGTGAGTATGCTCACCAGGTTTGTCGAGCTGTGATGGCCGAGTGGTCAAGGCATTGGATTTGAAATTCAATCGGGCTTTGCCGTGCAGGTTCGAACCCTGCTCGCTGCGTTTCTACTGCAAGGTTTTTCAACGAGAGTTGGATAGCTGTTTGCCAGGGGGCACTTGCATAATGTGTGTTTTTAGTGCCCTCAAAAAAAAACAGGGGGGCACTTGATTACTGATACAACTAAAATAGTTGTAGAGCTGTTGCATTGTGAGTGGCTTTGCCAGTCATGTGATGTTCACAAGACTCAATAAAACCCCAGCCAGTTGGGTCTCGGTCATCCATGATGAGGCAGCCTGGTGGATGAACTGATAATGTGTCGTGTGATTTATTAACAAAGGTTTAACACTTAATTAGTTCTTAATAGCAATGTATTGCTATGAATTCTTAAGAAAATAATCTATGAAGCAAATACATAACACTGACTAACTTAACCAATCACATCACTGAATGAATTCAAATGCATATTTAAAAGTAGAAACCCAATTTACTACTCCAAATTTTCTGATCAAAAAAAAGGAAAAGTTGAGGAAAAACCACAAATACCTGAAATCTTAAATAAAAGCAATAAATTTGGCAATGTGCAACAGGTCTGAGAGAGGCAGGATGAGGGAGCGGTCTTATGATGAGAGATTGTATAGAATGGGCCTTTACTCTCTGGCGTTTTGAAGAATGAGGTGATTTCAGTGAAACATGAAACATTTTGAAGGCGATTGGCAGGGTAGATGCGGAGAAGTTGGTACCCCAGGGTGGGGAGTCTAGAACCAGTGGGCACAGTCTCAGGATAAGGGGTCGGCCATTTAAGATAGAGATGAGAAGGAATTTCTTCACTCAGAGGGTTGTGAGTCTTTGGAATTCTCTACCCCAAAGGGCTGTGGATGCTGAGTCTCTGAATATATTCAAGGCTGAGATAGATAGATATTTGGGGCCCACGTTTCGAGCCGCGCCTAGAACGGCGCAGTCCCGACCTGGACGCCTGTTTTTCGCGCCACAAAGTGCACCGAAAAAAATCCTCCGTATTCTCCAGCTCCCTGCAGGTCCTCTGGCCCTCGGTGCAGCGCAGCAGGAGCTGTGGGGGGCGGAGCCAGGTTCCTGCACTGAAAACAGAGCCGGGACCTCTGCACATGCGTGCGACAGTGGGCGCGCACGTGCAGTAGCTCCAAGCTCCCGAAACTGTGTGGGAGGGGCCCGAAGCACGCAGCCCCTAGCCCTGGCCGAATGGCCTCACTGGGACTGCGTGAATAAGGCTCCTCCCAAGGCCAGCTCCTGCTTCCTCCCGACCCGACTCGACTCCCGCTTCCCGCCTCCGAACCGGACCAGACACCCGTCACCCCCCCCCAACCCCCGGACCGCTCCCCCCCCTCCCCGCCCCCGACACCCACTCCCCCCCACCGTCCCGGACCCGACACCCGCTTCCCCCCCGCCCCCGGACCGGACCCGACACCCGCTCCCCCCCCGCCCCTGGACCCGACACCCGCTGCCCCCCGCCCCCGACACCCACTCCCCCCCCACCGCCCTGGACCCGACACCCGCTTCCCCCCCGCCCCCGGACCGGACCCGACACCCACTCCCCCCCCACCGCCCTGGACCCGACACCCGCTTCCCCCCCGCCCCCGGACCGGACCCGACACCCGCTCCCCCCCTGCCCCCGGACCGGACCCGACACCCACTCCCCCCCTGCCCCCGGACCGGACCCGACACCCGCTCCCCCCCTGCCCCCGGACCGGACCCGACACCCACTCCCCCCCCACCGCCCTGGACCTGACACCCGCTCCCCCCCTGCCCCCGGACCGGACCCGACACCCACTCCCCCCCCACCGCCCTGGACCCGACACCCGCTCCCCCCCCTGCCCCCGGACCGGACCCGACCCGACACCCGCTCCCCCCCATCCCCGGACCGGACCCGACACCCGCTCCCCCCCCGCCCCTGGACCGGACCCGACACCCACGCCCCTCCCGGACCGGACCAGACACCCGCTCCCCCCCCGTCCCCGGACCGGACCCGACACCCGCTTCCCCCCCGCCCCTGGACCGGACCCGACACCCACGCCCCTCCCGGACCGGACCCGACACCCGCTCCCCCTCGCCCCTGGACCGGACCCGACACCCGCTCCCCCCCCCCGCCCCTGGACCGGACCCGACACCCACGCCCCTCCCGGACCGGACCCGACACCCACGCCCCTCCCGGACCGGACCCGACACCCACGCCCCTCCCGGACCGGACCCGACACCCGCTCCCCCCCCCCGTCCCCGGACCGGACCCGACACCCGC